>NW_010972698.1:2214409-2309305 GCF_000737465.1 Haliaeetus leucocephalus | reverse complement strand
TCAGCCCCAGCCCCCCCCCCCCCCCCATTCTCTCCCCCATCCCACTGGGTGTGAGTGAGTGGTTGCGTGGTGCTTAGTCGCTGGCTGGGTTTAAACCACAACACCTCCTACTCCAAATTACAAGGCGTAACGATATGAGCAGGATAAACCTACCTAGCAGCAGTGTTATCTATAATAAAATTAGACAAGTGCCTTAAGGAGAAGTGACTTTACAACCTACCTGTATTCCATTGTAGGCATTTGGATATCATTTTCCATTCCTAGTAAAGAGCATGGTAATACCACGTGTGAATCTTGTGTGAATTGTAATTTTTTTGTTGCAACTCACCTGATTCCTAATTACTTGTAATCTTGTGGCTATGATTATAGAGGTTGAGATTGCATTTCCGTTGCAACCAAATGCTGAGTTAATGATAGAGTGATCATATTTAGCTTAAAAGTAGCTACAGAGTTTTGAAAAACCAAAATGTACTAATCACTTTAATCACCTACAAATTTTCTTAGAAGTAATGAAGGCTAAAGTCAGAAATAATTCCCGAGTAGTGTAAGGAAATCAAAGGCCAGGAGCCACAGCGTGTGAGCTGGACCAAGATGAACCCATGGTATTTTCACTTTGAGGTGCAATATTAAAACTCCCTATAGTTGTGGGTTGATCAGGTTGCAGAGATGCACCTACTGGTACTGAGCAAGGCTGCACAAAACATAAAAGCAGGAGTGCTACTGCCCGAGTGGGTCACTCCACCCTTCAGAAACAGGCATTATTACCAATGCTGCACTATATTGTAACTGTATTGTTTCCACAGACAAGATGTATTCGGTTCTCTGCTGTAATGAGGTTCCTATTTCTAGTCTAAATCTCCACAGTGGGAATCTTTCCAAAAATTGATATCTAAGAAATGAACTCATAAGAGCTTCCAGAGAGCCACGAAGGATGTTGGCTTATTTGGGTGGAAGGAGGACCTTACTTTTGTGCTATCCCTACAGGTCTGACCATCGCCTCTTTGCAAAATGGTATCTCTTTGTCTGAAATACTTGCATTCTACTGAAAGCAAGGGAAGACGTGGTATACTTGGTTTTGACATGCTAGACTAGCCAAAAGAATGGAAAAATCCTTATGTCCTTTCTGGGATGTCATTATGCAAGGTACCTGGAAATACATATAGAAACCTTTACTTTTAAATATTAAAGTATTTTTAATATTAATAAAGGATGCTACAGCAAATTTTAGATATTGACTCCTTACTGTAACTACTATAACCACTTACTGTAACTAATTGTATTTAAACAAGTATGTGGTTTCATTTTCTGAAAATGGTTTTGTTTGGCCAAGTGTGATAATTTTCTGTATGTTAATTATCATACACAAACACCATAAAACTGATACAGTATAACCAATGTCAATCCTTTCCATATGGCCAGAATTGTGTCTCAAAAATTGTTTCCCCAAACTATCTGTATCTTATATTATATTCATACTTTCAATATTCAGGCAAAAAGCAAGTTTAAGATTTGTTCCAGATTTGTTCCAATCTGTCAGTGGAATATTAGTTTTGAAATCTGATTGTGACAATTTAGCTGTCAGGGATGGCTATTTTACTGCCAATGCATCTATTTTGGGCTTGTGGACAAAGCTTGCATAGGTTTTTAACTGTTTTGCACCCCTATGACAGTTGACCAAACAAGTGCAAGCACATTAGGGTCCAGGTACCCTGGATACCCTTTGCATCCTCCTATAAGTGGCTGAAATATAAGTTTGAAAAATGACCAGAAAAAAGGACTGTTCACTATTAAATGTCCTATACCCTACATGCCCAGTAATTTTGGCACTGTATTTAAGCTTCATTTTTAATTTTAATAAGCTATTTCTGAATCTCTCTCCGTTACTTATGGTTCCCGAGTTAGTGTTTTGGAGACATTTTAGCAAATACTTTTTTAAAAATCCTAATGAATGATGCCTATCATGTTATCATTGTCTACTTTTGTATAGAATACTCAATTCTACCATGTTTTTTTAGACACTGTATCATAACTAGTACCTGCTTCAGCCCAAATGTAGCTGAAGGGTTTTCTGCTCAAACTACATTTAGCTTTGCACATGTGCCTTTTATGTTCAGATACAAAGTATCTGAGCTTAAAGTAACTTGCACAGAATGGATAAGAAGTCATTATTTCTTCAGTAAGTATTCTCTAATTAAAGCAGTTGCTTCTTGTGTGCACCTGTTCTTACTGTGGCATTGAGTTCCCTCAGGTTATGAAGTTTTATGTTAGTTTATTACTTTTACTCTGTGCTTAAGATTATTTTTTTTTTAACTTCCCCCACCATGGGAAGAGCTTTCCTAAAATTATATCTAATTCCTACCTGTAAGTATCAATACCCTTTGCTAAATTTTCTTTTGGAAATGAGAAGACGTGAGGTCTAGATCAGAACCATGTTGAATATTGGGAAAGTCTGAACATCTGAAATTTAAATTTGAAGTGGGAATTCATTACCTTAAAAAAAGTCAGAATGACCAACATATGCAGAGAAAAGCATCTGAAATTAAAAACCACCGTCTGCACCACTTCACAAGCAATGCACTGTTAGATGAAGCATATATTCAAAATTTTAGTGCAAAATCGAGTTTTGCAGTTCATTGACACCCAATATTGTTAACAGTAGAAATTCTTTACGATTTATAGTTATATATGAATAAAATAATTTATACTTGTATGTATAGAATTGAATGAGTTATTGAGTATTATACTTCAGGTTATAATCTACAAGCCAGCTGAGGTCCAGAAAAATTTTCTCCATATTATAGAATCATGGTGATTTTTATAGCCTCATTATATTTGAAATGTTCAGTATAATTCTGTGTTAATGATAGAATTATAACTAGATAAGACATTGGGATAATGTGCAATTAAAGTTCTTAGTGTTTTGAAGATACACACACACACACACATAGAAAAGATAAAAGAAACACCAACTGTATTTTGTCACAAGTGTGAAATTAAGGATTTTTATTGCCCTGAACATGCAGAACTGTGGAGTTCAACAACCATTATGCCTAAATGTAAGCAAGTATGTAATATGCAGGCCAGTGATGAATCAAATTGAAAATGCATTTAGGAATTTTTTTAGTCTCTGAAATGAGGCTAGTGTAAGGTTAACACTAGTCATTCTACATCATTGGTTTAAGGGCTGTAAGGAACCAAAGACAAAGCTTTAAACAAATTAGCACTAAGTTGGCCTAGTTTAGAAACTTTTTTCATGGCTTTGTTAGTCATAAAAGCAAACAGAATTTTACCAGGACTTGTAAAGAAACCTTTTATTGGATTCATGCCAGAGGCAGGCTGGTGATCAAATATAGCAGTAGCTTTGCATTTCTGTCAAACAAAGCTAGAAGATTTTTAAATCATTAGAAAGTCATTACAGAAAAGCAATGAAAGAAGTAGGTAAAAATAACCTTTATACCACCAGCTGAGGTCTCTGAAATTTGATAGTTCTTATTCCCAGAATATCGTGCATACAATGAAACCACTGCTAGTAAAACATGAGCTTCTAAAGTGGAAGATACTATGGAAGTGCTTTGATTTATAATTAATACAGTGCAAGTGCAGTAGCATGCAAATTCTTTCAGACTACTTTTACAGAGCTAGTGAACTACAGAAGATAGTGAATTTAATCTTGGAAAAGCTGAACAGCTTAATTGCACTTGCAGATTAATGGATGTAGATATCAAAATCTTTTCATTTTTTTACTTTGCCCTGTAATAGAGAATTGTGCTTATATCAGCTGATGGAAGAATCTCACATTGACAAGCAGTTCTTCTAAAGGCTTTATATAGACAGTGGGGTTGTTTTGTAGTTGCAGAAGGAAACATACAGGAAATGTCACTTAATTTGTTCCAGGAGGGCTTCTGATTTGAAGTATTTGGAAATTTCTGCTGGTGCAGCATTTCTGTGCCCCTGTCTGTCTCCAGGTGGGCAGTGACAAAACAGAAAGCTTGTAACTTTAAATGTTGGCACTAAGAAAATTTAGGAGTAAAAGTTCAAAAAGTTTAGGACTTGAATTCTAGAATTTGTCAGCATGCAGAAATGTCACTGAAGCTGGTGCAAAATGCAGTAGTGCATTACTACATTATGTGAAATGGAACACTCTAAATCAGTTATTGAATTTACTAATATCTTACCGGAGCAGAATAACTTAAAAATAAGGAGTAGACCCTTAAGGGTAATGTGAAACTTTGCTTGCTTTTGTACTATTATAGTGTCTAGAGTCAGTCATGAATTATTAATTAATAATTATGATGCTGGAGACAGCTGACCTACCTCAAAGGAGGTGCAGATGAATACTGGTTCCAAGCTTTGGCTAGTAAGAGCTAATTTAGATGTTGAAAATCCAGAGAAAGCAAGGCTGAAGACTATATTGGAAGAAATCTGAATGTTCCTGTTCATTGTGTTGCTTAAGGTTTAAGAAATCCACCAAAACTTCCTGTGTGGTTTTCTCACTAGAGTCATATCAAAAAGGCTACCAATGTCCAGGAAACTTGTGTATCATTTAATGTGTTTGTAAATGCTGACCTTCACCACTTACAAGAAGCTACATTTGGTATGCCACCCACTTTTCCCTATTTTGTGATGCTGATCTATTTACAATGATTCCACTCCCAGCCATGGACATCCCAGTGCTATTAAACACATCTTAATTGGTTCAGTTGGCATACTTAGTCCTGCTAACTCCCCATTCAATGTTTGTAAGGCAGAGGCCATCATATACACAATAATCATATCCAGGGGCCTTTCAATATACTCAAGCTGAATTTATTCTTAAATGGCTAGAGTGCAATATACCTGTACCTTGTGCAATGAGACATGAGTGGCTACTTTTTTATGCATGCACTATTTTCATTCTTCTCATGCCATTCGAACTGCTTCCAGGCTACATAAAATGTTGTGCACAGGTGTATATAAATATTGTCTAGTTGAAAGTGGCTCATGTTTTTGGTCTACTTTAAATTGTACAAAAAGTAGAAGACTACTTACCTGCTCGAAAAACTGGGAAAGAGCGTATTAAAAGGGCTGAATGAAGAAATCTCATAAAGCATACTTTGGAACTGCATTTTACTGGTTAAGATGTTGCATTTTTATTTTTAATTACCCACTAGTCAAGTACTTACTGTGCATCTGATCTAGTGATGTGCTGTGTTTCATTAGTCATTGCAGGTGCTTGCCGTATCTCAAGCTCAAGTTTGAAATCAGTTTTTGTTCTAAAGCAGTATTTTGGAAGTGCTGAAATGAGTGCTTCGGGGGTGGGTGGGGTGGATTTGGTATTAAAAGGCATCGAGCAGTTGGTTTTTGTGGCGTATAAATGGAGATACTTCTCAAAGACAGCCTGTAACTGGGTAGTTGTCTGATGCATAAGAAAGATTCCATGCAGTCATCAATTGAAGAAATGAACTGAGACTTTGTCTTTAGGATGCTGGTATGACTCTGAAAACACCACATTTAAATTCACAATATCTGTAAAATTTGCATACATTTTAAGGACTGAAACATTTTAGAACAACCTTGCAACCCAAGGGTCAGCTTTGTCCTTTCTTCTCTTAGGTTAGTGGGTTTTTAACAGGTCCTATGCCATCTCTTCAAGATGCATTGTCATGAAAGCAGTGGTCAAATGGCACTTGTTGGCAGCCTTTACTAGCTGCAGCTTTTGTTTATTGTAACCTGGAAGAACTGCACATTGTTTCTGTGCACTGAGAACTTTTCAGAGGCCTGGATATGAACTGAGTATATCAAGTTGTCTAATTGTCTGATAACAAGCAGGAGGCACCTAACTACTTTTTTTTTTTCCTCCCCTCTGGCAATCTGCTTTGCTGTCTTCCTTGCTTTTTTGCCTTTCTTCATATTGTATACACGAGTAATTTGTGTTTTTCTCTATCTTTGTATAAATAGCATCTGTGTAATAGCAAATATGTTACAGTGGCAAATTGGTCATGGTTTATTTACTTCTTCACTGTGTGGATTACTGTGCAGTAATTCAGTGTCTGATTCTGAAAGCCTTAGTCCACTAGAAGTTTGTTAGAAAGCAAAAGCTTCATGTATCAGTAAGGTATTGTGTACATGTTATTTGAACACATGGGTCTTTTTTTCATGAAGCTGTTTCAATTTCTAAAGAACTTAATTACAAAAGTGCACATACTATTACTTTTGTTAGAATATCTGCTTTTGGCTGATAGACCAAACTTTCTAGATTTCTTTTTAGCATTTAAGTTTAACAAGGTGCGTCAGCTTAGGTCTTTAATTGTTAACTCTGAACTTTAGTGTTCTGAATTATGTTGTAGTTCTGTGATTGTGAAAAGTTGCCTCCAAGAGTTTTAGTGGATTTAGTGGAATGGATTTTCTTGTTTGTTTGTTTTTAACCAGGTGTCCTGGTTTACCCCGAGCCAGCAACTAAGCACCACACAGCTGCTTGCTCACTCTCCCCTTGTGGGGTTGGGGAGGGAATCAGAAGGGTAAAAGTGAGAAAAGACAGTTTAATAGGTAAAGCAAAAGCCCTATGCACAAACAAAGCAAAACAAGGAATTCATTCCCCACTTCCCATGGGCAGGCAGGTGTTCAGCCATCTCCAGGAAAGCAGGGCTCCAGCACGTATTAACAGTTACTTGGGAAGACAAGCGCCATCGCTCTGAAAGTCCCCCCCTTCCTTCTTCTTCCCCCAGCTTTATATGGTGAACATGACATTGTATGGTATGGAATAGTCCTTTGGTTGGTCGGGGTCAGCTGTCCCGGCTATGTCCCCCCCCAACTTCTTGTGCCCCCCCAGCCTCCTCGCTGGTGGGGTGGGATGAGGAGCAGAAAAGCCCTTGGCTCTGGGTAAGCCCTGCTCAGCAATAGCTACAACATCCCTGTGTTATGAACACTGTTCTCAGCACAAATCCAAACCATAGCCCCATAGTAGCTACTGTGAAGAAAATTAACTCTATCCCAGCCAAAACCAGCACACTAGGCAGCAATATGTTTAATACTAGTCTAGGGAAATTTGTTCTTTTCTAGTATTTTATTGCACAGGTGCATAGTTTGACTTGTGCTTGATAGGAGTACAAAGGCAGAATACCTTATTGATGGTGCTTTATAAACAGTGTTTCCATATTGTGCTGGTATTTAGCCATTTTATACTTTATTTAGGGTTTTTCTTAATGTAACTGCAATGTGATTTTGCCAAGTTGTAAACATTCTGCTTAGAATTTCCTATGATATGTCATTTACTGTTATAAAGAAGTCATTGAAGTGGATCAAAAGAGTAAGTGTTGTCCCACAAACAGGTTTCATTTACCTGGTGTGCAAGCCAATAACACCCAGAGTCAAGGTATTTTCAAATTAATTTCATTGATGCGCATGAATCGGTGCCTGTCTCAAGGCAGCACACCCTTGTCTCAAAAATTCTCACATTTATACACTTAACTAATACATATTCATTGTTATTTTCCTTAATGATAGGTTCTTTCTTCTTTGCCTCTTATGTAAATTAGTGTGCAGACTCTGTCTTCTTCCTTTGTTGTCTTCTTTTGAGTAGGTGGTATCATTTGTGTAGGTGGTCAATGAATCAGTGGCCTCATTCTCCCCCTGTATTACCTTTTGCCTACTTCCCTAATCTTGGCAATTCCAAGCGGTTCTTCAAGGTTTATTGACCAGACTACAATCCATTACCTTTTCTGACATAAACATAAAGGCCCATTGTCTAGTAGTTAGTTCCTAAACCCTAAATCATGTCTAGTTATTGTTTCCCTATTTTTAAATATTAACTGATGGGGGCTGTACACAGAACTTTAGCAGCTCCCTGGTTATTTCAATCATATTATACATATTAATTGATAACATAAACACACTACTATTACTGATAGTATTTGGTAGTCTAGGATTATATTAAAAACATGACTTACATGCTGCATGTTTAATGTGTTTAAGAGTTTGGGTAAGATAAGATTTATCAGTATTCACTTGTTGTAGTACTTCAGAGCTCCCAGAAAGCTTTTCCTATTGGAAGTGTTATCTTTGGTAATAACAAGAACTTGTATTTTGAGGTGGATAAAATAGACTCCTGACGCTTAGTGAACTGTAGTATTTTTCACTAAGGAACAATAGAGCACAATTTGTCTCTAGTGGAATAAGGTTTACTAAAATAGTACAGTGTATGCACATCCTTTTCTGCTCAGCAAGTGTTGTCAGCCAGGCTAATAAATTGTATCATGATGGACCGCAGTCCTATTTTGAGAGGGCTCATCAGGTAATGAAGGGTTTGAAGGCACTGGAATTATGCTGATTTACAAGAGTCAAGATTTTTCCAATCTCTACAATCAGCCTCTGAGACTTTATTAGAATGTTCCAGTACTGCCACTGTATACTAATGAAAAATAAGCACAAAATGTATTATCCAAAGGCAAAAAGAAAGTTTTGGGGTTGCGTGGCCAAGTTTGGCGGGGGGGGGGGCTACAGGGGTGGCTTCTGTGAGAAGCTCCTAGAAGCTTCCCCCGTGTCCAATAGAGCCAATGCCAGACGGCTCCAAGATGGACCCGCCGCTGGCCAAGGCCGAGCCCATCAGCAACGGTGGTAGTGCCTCTGGGATAATGTATTTAAGAAGGAGGAAAAAATTCTGCACAGCAGCAGCCGGGAGAGAGGAGTGAGAGATGTGAAAGGAACAACCCTGCAGATGCCCAGATCACTGAAGAAAGAGGGGGAGGAGGTGCTCCAGGCGCCGGAGCAGAGATTCCCCTGCAGCCCATGGGGAAGACCATGGTGAGGCAGGCTGTCCCCCTGCAGCCCAGGGAGGTCCACGGGGAGCAGGTGGATGTTTCCTAAAGGAGGCTGTGGCCCCGTGGAGAGAGGAGCCCACGCTGGAGCAGGTTTTCTGGCAGGACTTGTGACCCTGTAGGGTACCCACGCTGGAGCAATCTGTGCCTGAAGGACTGCAGCCCGTGGAAGGGACCCACGCTGGAGCAGTTCATGAAGAACTGCAGCCTGTGGGAGGGACCCCACATTGGAGAAGTCTCTGGAGGACTGTGTCCCATGTGAGGGAGCAGGGGAAGAGTGTGAGGAGGAAGGAGCGGCAGAGGCAATGTGTGATGAACTGGCCACAACCCCCATTCTTCATCCCCCTGCACTGCTCAGCGGGAAGGAGGTATAGAAATCAGGAGTGAAGTTGAGCTTGGGATAAAGGGAGGGGTGGAGGGAAGGTGTTTTAAGATTTTATTTCTCATTACCCTACTCTGATTTAGATTGGTAATAAATTAATTTCCCCAAGTCAAGTCTGTTTTGCCTGTGATGGTAATCGGTGAGTGATCTCTTTGTCCTTATCTTGATCCATGAACCTTTCATTGTATTTTTCTCCCCCTGTTCATCTGAGGAGGGGGAGTGATAGAGTGGCTTGGTGGGCACCTGGCATCCAGCCAGGGTCAGTGCACCACATAGGGTAACATGTATGATCTTAATATTTAACGTAGCATGCTCTGTTATCAGTTGTTCTATCCACATAGTTGAATTATAATTGTCTTGAGCATCATATAATTAAGAAAAAAAAATGTATTCCATCCACTACATCACATTTTTTTCACTACTAGGTCATTGCTGTAGAAGAGATTAACCAATTGAAGTTCCCTAACAATACTTACAGCTTTTAGTTATCTTAGAAGGTATTTGCCTATAGACTAAATAATTGGTGAGAAGAAATTTTTGAAGTATTTTCTATTATAAATATAATCAGGTAGTAGAAGAGAAAAAGAAAATACTGAACTTTTCAAATAGAATGTTACATTAGAAAAGTGCAAATTTTAATACCCATAAATTTAACATATTTCAAGAGGTTTGCTTGCTCACTTAATGTGCACAGAAGAATGCTAATTCAACATTTATCAGACTTCAAGGTCATTATTTTAATAAGAAATTCAGATATGTGACAAAGCCCCTTTAGCAGGGAAACAAATAGACTTAAGTAATTACATGCTGGGGAAATCAATAGAAATAGAAACTTTACACCAAACTTTGGTATGGAGTAAGGTACATGAAGGTAAACCTCATGTAATTAAATGATCAGTAGATTTATTTGTCATTTTGTTACAAGGATAGATCTGAGCTCATTGGTTTTCAGGAGTTTATTACTTTTGAAAAGAACTGCTAAGTTTTGTCTCTTGTTAATTTTTAAGTTTTATGGTCTTTAATGGCTCATGTTAAAGATATGTAAACATCAAATAAGATCTGTAAGCAGTAGCATTGGTAATAAGCAAGAGGTATGTTAAGAAGGAGAGAATGCAAATCTTTCAGAAATTCTCTTTATTATGTGATCTCCTCCACTTAGTCTTTGGCTTATCTGTCCTTTGCTCAGTGGTGAGTCTTTACTAAAATGGAACTGTTTGGTTTTATAAGTGGGCAGAGATACTGAGATGCTCTGCAGTGGTGGAAATTTTTGGGCATGTGGCAAAAGTGTAGTGTCACACTCCTCTATGTTTTCAAATCTGAGAATTCTATTAAAACCTAAATTTCAACTGGAATTGCATATGATTTTCATTCAGGCCCACTGTGACAATTTTAAACTTTCAAAAAAATTGCTTCTTCCAAGGCAAAAGAGTTCCCTTCAGAGAAATTTTGGTATTACTTTATATATTAATTCAGATTTACATGCACACACACAAATACACCAATAAGGAAGTGTATTCAAAAGAATTACTCCTCACAAAAGTGCAATGGATATTAGATATATTTCTTGAAAGTCAGTTTGTGTCTTCAATTTTCATTGCCTTGTAAATCAGTTAGGTGCTTTTCAAAATGTTATCTGTAAAATATAAACTTGCAATGTGTATTTAACACTTGCTGGATACCGGTTAGGCTTTCAACTTTTGTATTCTAAACAGAAGCTCTTAATATATATGGTAATTATGTGTATGTGTAAATTGTGTATACAATGATATTTGATTATACCCTTCAGGTTTTAAAATATGTAATTAAAAGACAGTAAGTCAGTAAATATTTAAAAATATAATGCTGGATTTCAAAAGGTGACATCATTAATCTTGTAGTGTCTCATGTAATCTCATCCTCACGCTCAAAAATGGGGAATTTCTCCCTGCCTCTCCATCAATGGTATTTAAAACCAATTGTCCAGTGTGGGAAGATCTGGGAGGTGTACTAGGGACAGACATAGGCACACTTTTAGCCAGGTGTTATGAGACTTCACTGAACACTAGCTGCCTAGCTTGCTTAGGATCTTTTGTATAAAATTCCAGTAGGCAGCTACAAGCATTATGAGGTGCCCAAATACCTTTGTTAATCTGGTCATTAGGCAGTGGCCAGGTGCATGCACTGTGCAATTTGTACAGCTGGATTTCTTTGCTTTGAACTATAACTTAATTCTGGTTAAACCACAAATCAAGCAGATTTGTTAGGTGCAATAGTAGAATTAGTAGCATTGGAATAAATGTAAAATAGCACAGTGCTTGTCTGCCATGGATAAATAAGTCGGGTATTGACTGGGGAGCAGGAATCTAATCATTATAACACTTTTGCACCTGAAACCTGGTCATGGATCATCTTCTAGCCAGTAAGAGATGAATAAATTTTATCTTGTTTCAGTGCCTAATCACAGGGAGAGTTTTATTTTGGAGGTGGCATTGGTACAATATGTAGATGCTTAGAAGCTGGATGGAAAGGATGGAAGAGGTCCTCAGGTAAATAGCAAGGAGGTGAGGAAGAATTTTGTTAGTGATTACTGCTGATTGCTGATCTGAATGTGCATTATTAGTACATGCTTTGATGTTAAGAAATCCTTAGAACTTACAGCAGTGCTAGATCTTGTAGTCTAGAAGCGCTTGTAGTATCGAATGAGAGAAGATAAGAAAGACTGAATCAGTTGCTCTTTTAGAGAAATTTGTTCTTTTATTTTTGTTTGCCAAGTTGATTTTGAAAATTTTAATGGTGGTAATATGGAATGGTGCCTCGGCAACACTGGATTACTATAATTCTTGATGCAGTCTTTCACACTGCATGTTTTGTGCAGAGGTAAAGCAGCTATAGGGAACTGTAGGCCTTTTTCAGAGATATAAAGTGTATATGTATTTCTGATAAGGACTCTTTCATAACATATTGAACATAAGAAAAGAGAATGTTTAGTCTGAAGACCAGTATTATTATATGCAACCTCTGATTTATAGCTGTTGTCAAGTTTCACCCCCAATATTATTATTCTAGAATAACATATTTATCAAGAAATATATTCCAATACATTATATGTAGGGGAATTAAATCACTTTGAAGTTGTTAAAGATGTTTCTGATGTGCAGCAAATCTACTGCATTGTCTATGCAGTCTCCTATACAATCCTACAAAATTTGCATCCTTACTTTTTCAATAGCCAGTTAATGTTTTTTCTTTGGAGAATGCGAATGCTGTATGAAGAAAGACTTGGGAGGTATGTATAGAAGTGGAATAAATAACCCCTAGGTAACTGAGCACACTGCATAACCCGTTGGTTTAAAAGCAGTTTACAAATTTTAAAAGCAAAATTATGTTGTGCTCAATGCAATGTAAGTAGCAAAAATGTAGAAGTGCATGTAACACCCTACATACCAAGAGTTTAATATTATAAATGTAACCAAAATAAAAAATACAGTTGGAATAGTCTCTAATGATAATAAGAAATGTGTTAGATGAATAGTTATGTCTGAAATGGACAAAGTACATGAGGTCCCTGATTGCAGCATGGTAATAAGGAGGTCAGAGGCTGGTGAGAAAAGTTGCGTTTGAATCCTTACAATGCTGCATTAGTAGGTCATTAAGAACAAGTGAGAATGTCAGCTTAAGAAAGCAGTGTTTTATGGGACAGGTAGGGATATTTCCTTCTAGTTTAATCAATTATTTTGTAAAATTATACCGGAAACACAGCAAAACATAAGATCTCTCTTTAAGCTGCGGAAGTCCATTTGCCTGATTCTACTTGCATTACGCCAGTGTAAAACAGGAATGAGCTTGCCACAGTGGTCAGATGAGAAATCTGACCTGGGAAGCATTCCCTGAACTGCTCAACTCTGCCTAACTATCGTTTTAACAAAGTGGTTTATTCTGAACTTCAGAGGAAAAGGGGCTGGATGCAGGAATATAACAGCAAAACTTCCAGTATGAGAGAGATTGCTCAGTAAAGAACACTTCTATTTGTAAGAAACTGAAGAAGGGCATGTTGTGTAGTTAGGCCTTGATCTTGCCTCGCTGTTTTTTTGTCTGCCTCATCTAACTTGCATCCCATGTCACAGGCAATGTTCTTAATGTACAAAAGTAATTATAAAGGAAAGTCAAAAGGCATTTTCTTTTATTTATTGTCGAGGTGGTTTAGCTTTCTGATTTCTTAATTAGTTTTTATATATGAGTAAAATGATAAAGTAGAACCTTTCATGGAAACATGTGATAGCCGGCCTCAGAGACTTTATTTGGACTTCTGGAGAGTAAGCTAATTCCTAAACTTTTTTTTTTAATGGATCAGAACAGCTTCTTTGAGTAGTGATTTTTTCAATTATGATACCTTACTAAAAATGGATATTTTTTTTAATGAGTCTTTCCATTCAGACTTACTATTACCAGCAATGTAAAATGCATTGCTTTGACATCTTTGTGAGTTCTGAATGCATTCAGGTAACTCCATGCAATGTAGTGACCTTGCAAATACATGTTAAAGGTTTTCTAAGTCTGGATAAATTAGCCTTCATAGCCGTACTACCTTGATTACGACTCTGTTTTGAATTGCCCACTGTGCTTTGATATATATTTCTAATTTTGGGTTGCTTTTGTTTTCATAGATGCACTTTAGAATCTTGCTCTTCAGGGCATTCTTTTTCATTTTTTACAGTGTGTCCTGTTTTTAAATGCTCATTCTCTTGCTGGTCTTGTTGGTTTTCTTTTCCCTATGCTATTGGTCACTCTAAGATGATCAAATATCTTGATGCTGGTGTGGTGGTGACACCTTGGAAATCCATTGGCTGCACCAAAGCAAAATTATTGAGAGTGAGTGGAGAATCAGAGTTTGAGATTCTAGCATACTTAAATAAACTATGCTCCTGGATAGAGGACTTACATTTGGTTCCCCACTAAGTGTAGCAATACATTACTTCGGGCTATTTCAGTTTTAAAGATTCCTGCTTCATTGAGAGTAATAAGCCATAGGCTGTAACTTACAAAGCAGAGTAATTTAACTGTTTCATCTTTGTGGAATTCTGCGTCTTATCATTCATGGGCAAAGCATCTCTGATTAAAGCCTTTTATAGCACCATGTGACGGTAGAATTAGCCCTGAGATCTTGCTCTGAGTTCCATTGATTAGGAATCATGAGTGTTTCAGCAGCGAAAATAGTTGAGAACAGCTAAAAGCATACATGAAATAGATCTGTTGCCCTAAAAAAAATAATAATTAAACACTCAATGGGCTAGACTGCTACAATAATTGATAGCGTTTTCACACAGAGTGTGTTAGAACCGTTGTGTTTGTCATTTAACCAGCATATTCTGTGGCTTAGGCTTTGCTTTGAAATCTAAAGCACTGACTGATAGCAGCCATGATTATCTTTTCCACTTTGGCCAGCAATTCTTTGTGAATCTCCTTGGATTGTGTTACAAGATGTTGAAACCTTCCCACTCTACTACTAAATTGGTATAATTTTCAAAGAACACAGATGGGAAGGTAAAAGTAATTAGCAACCTGCCTGCTTTGGCCTTGTGATCAAAGTTTTCTAAGGTAATAAGAGAAAAAGTAACAACAAGAAAATGCTACTGTAATCGATCCAATTAACGTAGTTTTAATTATAGCACAATTATCTGTAAACCTTTTTTCATATCTGTTATGCAGCTTGGTTCTATTCTTGTCTGATAATCAACACTGGAAGAATCTGGCTAAGTAATGAATACCACTTTACGGACCAGTAAGAAAGTAACTTTAAACCATACCATAGAAGATTTTAGACTCTTTCATATTTGACAGATAACTCAAGTGTCCTTTCATACTGCTGTACTTGGTTTCTCTCCCTACAGATCTACATCTCTGCTTTGTCTCAGTTCTATCAGTGTTTTCTGTCAGTAGGAAGATCTTATTCACCTCAAAAAGCAAAATGATAATACTTTACTTCTAGCCACAGAATGGAAAAATCCTCGCAAAACAAACAATTTTTTTTTTATGTCCTTGAGATCCGAATCCTGTACTAACTTGGAAATGCATATTTATGATTTCTGAGAAATTCTGTATGACTCAAGCTCTAGGGTAGAAATAAACCAGAAAAAACAGATGTACTCAAATTATTACAGCATTGATTGAATATCAATAAAAATCTAATAGAATAACATAGCTTTTAAAGAGAAAAAGGAGAAAAATATATATTACTGTAATAGTCCAAGGTGACAGTTAATTTTTAACAATGATTTTGTTCAATTTGAATAATGTCTAATTTTCATTTCTTTCAGTTTGATGCTTGTGCTTTTCTAACTGCAAGGCATCAGTGAAAGCAGATCTAATTGTGTGACTTTTCCTTAAGGTGCTGTCAGTAAAGCTGAGTATTGTGGAACTATTTAACATGTTGGGTAGTTGTTACCTGTCGTGGTTTAACCCTAGCCAGCATCTAAGCACCATGCGGATGCTCACTGACTGCCCCCCCCCCCCCCAGTGGAATGGGGGAGAAAATCAGTAAAAGAAGTAAAACTCATGGGTTGAGATAAGAATGCTTTAATAGAACAGAAGAGAAGAAACTAATAATGATAACACTAATAAAATGACAACAATAATAATAAAAGGATTGGGAGGTACAAATGATGAACAGTGCAATTGCTCACCACTCGCCGATCAACAGCCAGTTAGTGCCCAAGCGCCGATCCCCTGCCCCCACTCCCCCCAGTTCCTATACTAGATGGGACGTCCCATGGTATGGAATACACCGTTGGCCAGTTTGGGTCAGGTGTCCTGGCTGTGTCCTGTGCCGACTTCTTGTGCCCCTCCAGCTTTCTCGCTGGCTGGGCATCAGAAGCTGAAAAATCCTTGACTTCAGTCTAAACATTACTCAGCAACAACTGAAAACATCAGTGTTATCAACATTCTTCACATACTGAACTCAAAACATAGCACTGTACCAGCTACTAGGAAGACAATTAACTCTATCCCAGCTGAAACCAGGACAGTACCACACAAGACGTTTTGTTGAAGTGAACTAGAATGTCAAATTCTATTGTGAAGTTCCTCATTAAAACTACAGCAAAGCTAACAATCCCCATTGACTCAGTTTTATTTTAGATGCTTCAATGAGTACTTGCATAATAAATAATTTCTGAAACTTAAGAAAATCCTTGTCTTTTAAAGAATTTAATGTTAGATACCCTTTTGTGTGCATGCAGACTTTGAGTGGCATTATATTATGTGAAGACAATTGGAGGGTTATGTATGATTTTTTGAACTGTTCTAATACATTTGAAGAGATTAAATATGGGAAAAAAAAAGATTTTTCTACCTGACTATACTAGAAAATTGCTAATCTCTTGAACTATGTAGTGTATTTTATTACCTTTGGTAACAGAAGGGAGAAAGCAAAAGTTTTTCAAGAAAATCCTATGATAATTTATTCTGATCACCATTGTTTGATCAACCCGTTTCAAGGTTTTTGAAATTACCTTGTCTTCCTGCTTTTTCACTGGAAGCTGTAGAAGGCTTACCTACTCGAAGATGAGGGTAAAAACTTGCAAAACTAGAGGAAGAGAAGATAAGACATCTAACATTACACATTCTCCTCCTGAAGGGCTTTTCCTGCAAAGTTAGGAGAGAGGAGCTTCAAATAAATTAGATGAGAACTTACTGTAGCTGAGCTTCAGCATTGGTAAGTGCATCAGCTGTATTGGGCTATGTATTTGTTTTTCCTTGTAATACTGAGTAGGTGACGGAGGCTTTTTTATCGCCTTTTTTTTTTTTTTATTAAAGTGTATTTCCGTGAAAAGCGCTCTCTGCTGCAGTGGTGGTATTGGAAATAGGCAGCAAGCATGGTAAATACGCTGCATATTGCTTATAAGGGGATAAAATCAAAGTCTTATGGTAGCTAATTCATTTAAACCACATATAGATTAATATTGTTTTTATCTATGAAGTATTCCAAATCCTTGGCTCAGTCAGGATACATAGCTATTTACAACTTCCTTGCTGCTTTGGTAGCTATATAATTCACAGAATGAATGCTATTCTGGAACTTGGAGACCTGATTTCTATTCCTGTCTCTGTTCCTGAACTGGTATGTAAACCTACTCAAGTTGGTTTACTTTTCCAGATGCACTGGTAGGTCTACATGACACATGCAGAAAGAAACACCAATTCCATATCAAACCCTCTGAGAACCAGAAACTATAGAGCTATGTCAGTGCAACTCTATGCATGGGTCAAGTTGTCTAACAAGGACAAAGTAAACTGGGTGCCAAGCAAATTCATAGGTGAAATTCACAAGTTTTTGGTGATCATAAAAGAATGATCATGATTAGATGAGCTTGTTATAAGACAACTACTAGAAATGACAACTTTTTCAGTCCAGTAGTTATTTTTTTGAAGCTGCACACATATACATGCAGTGCCTGCTGAAGTCATCCCTTTAGGCCTGTGATCAGTGAATAAAACATTTTGGATATACTAGGAATTAAGTCTTAGAAGCCCTTTGCCCCTATCCTGCTGTGTGACACTGAGCAAGTTGTTCTGCCTTTGTTTTCCCTGACAAATATGCTTGTCTTGTCTATTTGTGTTGTAAATGTTTGGCATGGATTGTCTCACAATGAGATTTTGCAGAACACCAAATAATAGATTCCTGATTCTAAATCTAAATTAATATGTATAAATTTTATTTGTCTGTTTTGCTGTTTATGGTATATTTTAGTTAAAACTGAATTTCTTCTCAACAGTTTTGGAGGTATGAAATACTTTATGTGGGTTTTTGGGTTGTTTTGTTTGTTTGGGTGTTGGTGGCTTTTTGTTTGTTTTTTTTGCGAGGTGGTTTTTTTTTTTTTCTTAAAGGGCAGTTGAGACTTCTGTCTAATTGCAAGTTTCCAGGTGGCAATGCTTTAAAAACACCAATATTAATAATGTCTTCTGATAAAAGTCCTGAGAAGGACTAGCACAATATCTCCAGTAATCCTTGTTATTTTCAAGTCAGATAGGCACCTTTTCTGTGGAATAAAAAAGAATCTACTTCCTTCCTTGAAGAGGTAAGAATGTGGGTGAAAAGCCAGAGCATCCTTGAAGAGATTTCTTTTCCATATCTATCTTATGTGACTTCAGGACAAAATGATCTCATATAATCTTTCTAATTTCACTATCAAAATAAATGGCAGATTAGTATAATCTTTCACTCAATATGCAGAGTAGAAAAGTCAATATTAGTCATACCACATCTGTCCTCTTAAAAGGCAGTGATTGTGTTTAGCTTCTTGGTCTTGCATGGTCCTGCAATGAATAACCTTGTAGTATTTTTAACTATGTCCTTAAGCAGAGCCTACTGAAGCCAAGCAGAACACTTTTTATGACTTTAGAGGGATTTGGATCTATCAGTTATCTAAATACAACCTTTTTATTGTTATAAATCAATAAATCTGCTGCTCTGGCACATTTTCAAATGTTACCCTTGAAATAGTTGCTTATTCACTGAACAGCCTGTTTATAGCAGACCAGAATGTTGCCAAGTTGCTTTAGGTTTACTTTGCAGTGATAGGTCCTAATTTCTTAAATACAATAGATCTTCAAAATTAAACACAACTTCCTCAAACTGTTCTCCCTGATTTCCTAATACCTAACCTGAGTCTCTGCAGAGACTAATGTGCCTCTTGTTTCAGTAAAAATGGATTACAAATGAAATGAGAATTTAATTAGAAGGAAATAGGCAATACTGACTACAGTAAGGCCAGGGACAGGGATATTTATTTTTGTTAAGTAATTCTTATAGGAGTTCATCATGTAATGTGCAGATGAAATAAATCTAATTAAAGAAAGAATGTCATATCCTACATGAGTTTCTATGAAATCTGTGAAAGCAAACATAAATGTTACCTTGCTTTGGTATACCATGTTGTAGTATTTGCTTCAAAGTAAGTATCTATGTGGTAGTATTTTTGTTTCTGTAGTTTTGTAACACAGAAGTAAGCTTCTTGAAATCTCTCTTAATATTTCTTGGACATCAGAAAAACTCAGAGCTGTGAAAGTGATGAAGACAATTACCTCCTCCTTCCTGCTTCAGCTCTCAAAAGGAATTGGTGATGAACAGTGATACTTTTGAGTTGTTATTGAGCTTTGCAAATTATCTTGGTTTTAAGTTTTTAACACATCATGTATAATTATGATGCATTAAACACATCAAAAAATAAAAGCTACTTTTCCACTAAACAGCATGTCAATTGTTCTGATAACTGTCATTCTCTCTGGATTTTGAAGTATACAAAAGGACGTAACTTTAATATACTTGTGAGGAGTATTTGTTCTTGGTAGAAACAGTATCTTTCTAGCTATATTTGAATTGAATATTTAACAATAGATTTCTTTTCCCTTAACTCTGAACTAGAACATCAGCTTAACTGAAAAAATGGTACCTCCATGAGCAAAGAACAGGAAACTCAGTAGTGCTTGTGGCTGACTAGCTAGGGATTTCTACTTCCAGGAGTGTGTGTCTGAGTATTTCTAGATCTGTATTAGTTTATGGCTGAACAGAAAGTTTGTTTCCTGAAAAATGTTTAACACATACACTGATGGTAACCCATTAAGTTTAGGAACAATGTATTCTGGTAGGTTCTGAAGTGTTTAACTTATTAAAGCAGGTTTTCTTATGCCCATATTTTATATGTTATTTGCGTACTGCATTCGTATTTGTGATAGCCTAAAGCTTTCATGATAGTATTTTATTCCATAAGTAAATTTTGCGTTTGAGGAAAAGCTTCCTATTCTGACAGTCAATGCCTTTTCTGAACTGTGGAAAGGTAAACAGTGGAAACCATCTATCGGTGAAACTTTGCAGAACAGACCAAAAGTATGGACTTCAACAGAAACCCCCCCCCCCCAAAAATAGCATTTGGGATATAACTTCTGTTGTACCAAATCTTGCAACAACAGTACAGCAGTCCAGTCTAGGGTGAGATTCTCAGGGCAGTGTTGCTCAAGCAGTCTGTTTCTAAAGCAATGACTTCGTAAATAAAACTTAAATGTAATTTTATTAGTGATTACTCTAAGTATGCTAGTTTACCTCTGGATGTTTATGAATGTTGCACTTCATTCAGGGTTAGATCATCTTTTTTTTTCCTTTTGTTTTTCTAGTTGCTCACGTTAGACTAAAAATGGTGTTCTCATGAAAAACTGGGTTGGAGTTGGATGTATGTGTGGACCTCTACTCTTTCCAAGTTTTTTGTGTTTGCCCTCAAATGTAAAACATAACTAGAGAACGGCAAACCAGAGGTGACTGTCTTGAGCCTTATAATTGCTTACTGCTGGAACTACTGCTACTTACTACTATTTTACTGTCTTAGACACTGTCCATGATTTTATATTAAAAGCCCTTACATATCTTACATAGCCTTTTCATGCAACAGTTGTTCTGTCTTCTATGCCAGACAGATTTGTGGTGTAGAAAAGCATATTATGGTCATTCTTTTTTTATCCATGAAGCTGAGCTGATTCTACCAATTTTTTTATGTGAACCCCAAATATAAGAAATTGAGCTGCAGATTGGAATATTTTATGAATTGCTTCTGTGTAATTAATGTATCTACGATTTTACAAAAATAAAATGGGAAATCCTGCCCAGTGCTTCAAGCAAAATGCTACACACTTGGAGCTTAAAGTAAATGACAGTTGCTGGCTGTTGTAGTGTAAACTTCAATTTGTGTTTTTGTGACTTCATCTAAACTGCCAATTTCTACATTCAGTGCAAGATGATGGAAGTTACATGAATGTCCAGTCCTTGGTTTGAAAATAGAGGTGACTTCATTTGGACTATTTACCTGAGAGAAGAGCATGGAGTTCTTAGTATTTCCAAACATTGATGGATGGGCTTATGAGCAGATTTTGCAGGATTATCTGAAAGTGTATTTTGGCATTTGTAGTTGCTGCAGCATAGTTCCTTGTCTCTAATAATTTCAGTGAAGATGAGAAGGCATATTTGTGCTTAGCAAATTCAGTCTTATTTTTCTTTTGCATTACTTTGTCACTTAAAAAGCGGCAGGGGGAGGGGGGATAGAAAGGTAATGTTGATACATGGATATTTGCTTTTTATGGAAGGGTGAAATCATACCTGATATAACTCAGTGAATAACATTAAATCTTGGGCTTGCCCGTATCTTTTCAAGTTCATTCATATTCTTGGGGCAAGCAATGCCATAGTACAAAGGGTTGCCATTAACATGAACAGAGAAAATCTTTGTTTGTACTGTAGTTTGTTAAAGCTAATCCAGCCTGACACCACCTTGTGTCATGTTTACTCTCAAGTGTAGCAGCAATTGTAAGCAAAGCCCCTAGGTTAAAATCCAGAACAATTTTATTTTTTATGTTGCAATTAAGTGCTGAGGATTCTATAGAATTTCAGAATGTGTTTGTAGTTGAGCAAACATAAGATGGTGTACATTAATGTATTTAAATCTTGGTTGTGCCTTAGACGTGGATGTGGTTTGGGCTGGAAGCAGCTGGGGCGTGCATCCAAAGCAGCAGTAGCTGACAGCCTGCAGAATGTCAGACCTAGGAGTCCCACAGAACATGGCTCCAACTTACTACTGTGTCACTGAAACATACCCAAGGAGAAATGTTAGCTGCAAAGCACTTTCCCCCCATCTTTTTAACTGGGATTTGCAGGAAAGGAAGATTTTCTTTAAGAGAAAACAGGTGGGCACTCTAGGAAAGAATTTCATTAAGTATAACTTAAGTGGAAGTTTTAGTTGATAGAGGTTTGCTAGCTTTGATTGTGATGATTTTAATAAAGACAGAGATTAGGCTCTCCTTCCATGTCTGTTTCCCTTTAAAAAGCTAACCTGAAAAGTGTGGCTATGCAAGATGTTAGTTTTAGGCAATCAAGAGGTTTACTTTCCATACTTCACAGTATTTAGTTCAGATTCTGACTTCATGATATTTTTAATTATGAGAAGATAAGCAGTATATGCAAAGCCCAGCCCCTTCTGCGGCTACTGTTTCAATAGTGTATGCAAACAGAGGCCAAAACTGCTCTTGCTTACATAGAAAATGTGCTTTGACATCCATTAGCTAAGATAATGGAGAAGAAAAGCAGACAGCTGTTAGAGATGAAATTAAGATAGATGCAAATTAACTGTAGGGTTAGATAATCAGTGTGGGTTGGTTTTGTTTGTTTGTTTGTTTTTTATGGGAGATTTCTGTCTCTTGACTGGAAAGAAAAAGTAAGAACTTTAGAAACAAGTTCAGTGGGAAAAAGTAGGTTTTAATTTCTCCAGAAGGATACCCAGAAAGATTCATACTTCAGTTTTTCAGTTGCTTTGCTTTGTTTTTTACATTAGTTAGTGACAGGCTCTTTACAAAAATTACTAGCATTAATGACAGGAGGTGAAGTTTCCAGCAGCTAGCAAGACACAACAGTGGTCTCTCAGAAGGAAGCCTAATTAGAGAGCGGCCGTTCTCCTCCTCAAGACAGGAGCCCTCTTCACTCTCACCAAATTAAATTAAACTTGAATTTTTTACAGGTTGCTTGAGGCAACTCAGTAGGTTGGTTCAGCACCTTCCTCTAAGCTAACCCAGAGGGAATTATTAGCAACCTCTAGTAAGAGAAAATGTGCAATTTAAGAGGCATCTCTTATTTGCTTCACTCAATAATACAATCATTTGTATGCTATTGTCCAACAATTTCAGGTTTCCAGGCCTCTGCTACAGTTCAGTGTAATAATATTAGTATCTGGTTGTCAATACACAGAACTGATTTTATGAATTTATACTTAAAATGTCTTATTCTATGTTTCATGCTACTTGTTTTTTTGGTTCAGTATTTTTTCCTTGTAGTTTATCATAGAAATAACTTTAAGTGATAGAACATCTGCTACAGTAAATACATGAGGGAAATCTTCAGTGAAGAAATGTCCAACAGCAAAAGGAGGATAATGAAAGTCACATCTGGACATGAAAAGGAAAGAAGACAAGACACAAGTCTAGAACGTACTGTGAACAGTTCTTAAATCTCGCTTGTAATAGTGAGCAATAAGATGTATTCAATTTGCTATTGAGCAACTATTCATCTATTTGGTAGTACCTCCCAGAAGCTGAAATGTGAAGTATCCTTTCGAACGATGTAAAGAAATAAGACAGAGGAGCCAATACTTCAGAACAGTCTTGGAATTGTAGAATATGTGAGAACTAGAAGTAGCATGAAGTTAGGGTGAGATTCAGACACTCCTGATTCTTCTGTATGCGTGGTCCTGTGGCTAGTTACCTAGGAAGCTAGACCTAGGAAACATTCCATTTTGCTCTGTTGAAGTGAAGCGATTCCCTTTTTTTTTTTTTTTTTATTACTGCTTGGTTTAAAACACAATAGTTTAACCAAATCAAGATAAGATTTTGGCCTTTTTTCTTTTTCTAGCTTATTTGGAAAATAATGAACTAAAAATTTCTTCCTACTTGTAGGAAATTTTTATTACTAAGAAAACCTGTTTCTGAAACACACTGAAGTAAACACAACAAATAATTTTTGTATTAGGCCAAACTAGCTTTGCTTTGATGTAGTATTTTCCCTTAAGGAAAATAATAAAAAGACTAATGTATACATATTCATTGAAACTATCTGAATATGTAGTTCCTCTGTGAATTGCCTGTGCTTTAAGATAATCTAAAGCTCACAGTTTTGCATCAGAAAAGCAGAGATTTCTCTCTGCATTAACCCACACGTTTTCTAAAACTGCAGGTGAATATATCCTGTGAGGTACTTTGCTGTGTTGATGTTTCTGTGTTAAACTATATTTAAAAAAAGGACACCTCAAGGCTGCCTGCTGATGTTGAACAGGGCTGGTAGGGACAAACTATTAGAACAAGTTGATGCTGCAGAGCAAGTAAATGGTTCCATTTTATTTACTTTTACATCTTTGAATTGTACAATGAAAGCGAATGATTAAAGCATGAAGAAAATTCAGTTCATTTTTTTTAGGTTTGTGTATGTTAGAATATTCAGGGGTTTTATGCATGGTTAGGCAGAATTGACTTGAAGTATAGTTTTGGCAAACTTTGAATAGCTTTGTGTGTGTAACAAGGAGATACCATAGTCACCGTATTTCAACTGGACATTAAAGAAGGATGTTTGAAATGGATTTTTTTTTTTTAATTAGACCTCATCAGAGACAGAAAAGGCAGACAGACAGCAGTAGTAGTGCTATATAGTTCATTACTTTAAAGCTCCAGATTTCGATCACTTCTGTCAGAGATTTGTTTTTCTCAGTGGCTTAGTCTAAGACTCATATACACAGATTTTTAACAGTAATTAGGCACTCAGCGCTTATAGGAACTGAATACTTAATATGCTTTAAAAGTGTCACATTTGTTCTGTGTTTCACTTTCACTTTGTAAAGCAGAGACAGTATTATTCCTCTTTACAAGGATATTGTGAGATAAATGTATTAAATGCTGCAGTGTGTTTGGAACTTATGCTATTCTTAGGTATCTAATGTAGTCTAGTAAGTTAAGTAGCCAACATGTCTAGATGTTCTTATCTTGCAGAAATTACTCGGGTAAAACTTATTGTAACATGAATTATCTTTGTAAATAAGATGAGGTTTTAGGTGATGATGCAAATACCTATACCAAAGACTCCAACTGACTTGAATGAACTTTGATTCAGGTCCATTAAAATTTGTCATGAACAATTTTCAACACACAGGTTCTGCAAATTAATTTTAGTTCTGGTTGTATTTCTTATTGTTATGAGTAATCTCGTTACTTTAAGTGGGACTGTTCAGGTGCTCAAGAAGTTCTACAACATCTGAACTATTTGACTGTCATATTTATGCAACTATAATGACTGTGATCATTTCTGTTCAGGTCAAAGGAGTTTTACTTTCTGAGGCAGTAAACATTGCCAGTATTAAAGGCAGCCACCCATCTCTTTACAAGCTCTGGAGTGGCATGACAGCTAACTTGCTATTACCTTTTCTATGTTAGCAGAATCAGCAAATGTTTATTCCCTCCAATGCTGCTTTATTAACTCCTCTTACCTATGCCCTCTATCCGTTGCACCTACCAAAGAAAAAATAAAGCCTGTTGAGACAAAATACAATGATACTCCAGGATATTGATGTGCTCTTCTGTACACTCTGTTCCTGGTCAAATTGGCGTGGCTCTCTACTTGCAAATGCTGTGCAGTTCCACTGAGACATGCCATTTTGTACCACCACCAAATTTATCCACTAGAGTTCTCCATTTTGTGGCTTGAATTACTTCTGATGGCTCTACAGAGACTGTCTTGACCATGTTATAGAGATTGTATTTTGGAAATAGTATCTGTGTGAGCAAAATAATTAATTGTCATTGAATTCAAAAGTCTTGCAGGAATTGGAAAGAAATCTTGCAAAATTTCATTGTGAAGTTGAGTCTTGAAATAACTTCAGTAAATACTATACATGATGTTTCAAGGGATCAGTACTGAGAATTTGTGACAAATGGTAAATTTCTGAACCTTATTTTGTAATTGAGCGTCCATGATGATTCCTATAGCTCTGTGTGCCATGGCAATGAACATAAATTGAAGCAGCATCTCATTTATGCAAAACTAAGAGTCCAACCCCTTCAAATGAGTTCAAATGATTTTTAACTATAGATGCAGGAAAATGTGTTCAGTAGTTTCATTATCAGTATTCCAGTAAGTACTAGAAATAATTTGATTTCCAAATTAAATCTATGGAAATGAACAAAGCTCATAAAATGAAGAAACATAATTCATCATATGTAAAGTGAATTTCTTTAACTGTTGTAAGGGCAAGCAAGATAAAATGTCTGAGTGAGTTTAATCTTAGATTTATCAAGGTTAATAAAATTAGGTTTCTTTACATTTTAATGTTAATACAGCCAAAATTTAAATAGTTATCTTAAACATTTATTATGACTGCTGTATCTATTAGATAAAATCCATTAATTTTAAGTGCCAACAACATAAGATAAGAAAGTGTGGACACTTCTAGCTAAGAAAAAGATGATTCTAAAATTCCCTTAATCATGAACTTGTAATGCATAGAGGAAAGTGAAAATTAAATTTTGATCTGAAACAATAGTAATTACAACAATCTCCATTTTCATTCACCAATACCAGCTACACAGTGTTAATGCCTCTTGAAACCTGAGCAAATAGAGAATTGTCTCTAATAACAGTAAACCCACTCTCATTTTAACAGTTATAACAATTTACAGTTTATCCTGTTTATTGCATTCAATTGAATTACATTTTTAGTATGTTTTGTTTGTTTTGTTGTGATGTTCAGCAATACAGTTCATAGGTCCTCTAGAAGTTTTTTTAGGAATCACGTATGTTTGTTTTCAATGGCAAACCCTGTCTTACTGTGAAAGGATTGGAATAAAACTGAAATCCCAAGTAGTCCAGAATTGCAAAATGCATGCTCCTTGGACACATGTCAGGTTTTTTCTTTTATACATTTTATTCCTTAACAGAATAGCTCACATCTGTAATAAATTCAGCTAGGAAGTCCTCTGGATAAGTAAGCTGTCCTGCCTTTTTATTTTGACTGTGCACTTAGGCATATTTTGTCCACAGACCCAGAACCTGAAATAAGAACATGCCTGAACTGCCCAAGCTTTAAAAGTAATCTGGACATGAATATGCATTGCTGTGTGGAGGCTGATGATCCTGTCTAACGAGCAGCCAATACACAAGAATGAGGTGCCACACTTTCTCTGGGGCACTTCTGATGTGATTGTTTCCTGTCACATTGTCTCCTCTTTTATCCAGTGTCTGATGATGCAAACTTCATATAAGTGGCAAAGTTAAAATATAGTAAGAAAATCTCTTCCACAGCCTCACCTTGTTTTTGCTGCTGTGTTTTGGTCCCAGGTTAAAACAATGAAACACTTACCTTTTTAATCTATCTTTTAAGCTTTCTACTTGGATTCCTATCTCAAAGAGTTTATAAGCTCCGTTCTGTTCTGTGTGTCTCTTACTTAGCAAAGTGTCCTTTTTTAATGGCTGTGGCTCCTAAACAGTATGGCAATGGGAATACATCATGTTAATGTTATTCTACCACTACCAGTAAGCGTTAGAGCTGTAATTTGCTTTGTATCTGTTTGGATTACTTAGGACAGTAAGAGCTATGCTGAATGGTAGCTGTTTGTACAATCCATCTTTTAATTCACTCTCTGAGGCAGAAAACTATTCAGAGCAAGGTTTGTAATAGTTCCAGAGTGCATTTGATTTCTTAGAAGCAAAAATCATCTCTCATTTCACTAAACAAAAAGTATTTTTTCCCTGGGATGGAGTTGGTTGTCCACACTTATAAAATGGAAATAATAGGTTTTAATTATGGTTAGTGGGTGGAATGCATTTTTTTACTCGATGGCTTCGTTAATAGCAGTGTTTTATGTTTGGTATTTTTACATAATCTTTTGATAGAAATAGCATATTTTCCATAAAATGTAATGGATGAGATAATAGCTAAACATAAATTCTAGTTTGTCAGATTGTACTTCAGAGTTATTTTTGACAGTTTGCTACTTTTTAGTAGCACTTTTTCTGTGTTTTCTCTCTGCTTAATAAAAAGAGTAAAACTCAATAACCTGACCCTTTCTAGCCAATGCTATATTATTAATATGTTATCATTTATGTGCGTGGCATTCTCAGGTGTTGGATAGATACCCTAGTAGACTGATAATTGGCCAAGTGTTTCTGGCCAAGCAGTCCCTTGGAATTACATATATGTTTAGCTTTTATTTTTAATGACCGACAATTATTTGAGTACAAAGAATTGAGTAGTAAAGCTCCCAAAGTCTCCATTGGGATCAGCATTTTACCCACATGACATTGTTTTGATGCCTTACTGGAAAAAGTGGCTGAGCTGTAAATGTGTGCTAGCATAACTTATCTAGTTGAATCAATCCTATGGAATCTAGAGGCTAAATTATTAGAGCATCAGGACAGGACGCTCCTTATTTCGCAGATTTGTAAAATAACCCTTGATTAGGACTGCCTTGCACTACTGTAATGCAAATAAAATAATTAACTTTTTTTTTAAAGTATGATGCTAAATAGCCTAACATTGAAGAGAGATGTTTTGTTTCTAATGTCTAATATAAATTTTCTTGTTACAGAAAAAAAAAAAAAATCTGTTATTTACACAACTATTTTCCTCAGCCAATAGCTTCCACTTAAAAAGTAGCTGATACTTTGATCTGTATTATTTAAAACTTCCCTTGCTAATTAATTATTTTTTTAGCCCATTCCTTTTGACTTAAAACCCAGGTTATGGTACTATTGATTTGTAACCATGTTAATTTTTTAAGTATATGGAAATGATTGATGTTGGACGTTTAACTGTTAAAACCCCCAAATTTGGAAGATACCAAAACCTGTGCTGAATTGGAAGATAGAGAAAATCGGCTAAATTTTATGACTCATAGGCAGAAAGTCTAGGCAGACCCTAGCATCTGAGTAATGAAATAGTTATAAAATTTTTATAAAGTGCACCAATTCTGATACTTAGCTATAAAAAAATTCGCATTCTCATGTTTGAAATACATTCCTCCTTCAGGTATTACATACAAAGTACTCCTCTGCAGTTCATTTATATGTTCTAAAACTTCCTTCCCTCATTTTTTCCCACATCTTTCATTGTCCTGACTTTGCCAGTGTTAAAGCACTTCAGCACCTTCAGAGATTCCAGACAGAGCTTGATTGTTTTCGTTAAAATGCTTTCCCAGTAATAAAGAACTTGACAAGGTGACAAGGTTTGATAAAGATAACTCATTTGGGAACATGTGGGTGTTGATTGTCAGTCAGGACAATAGTTTCTATATCTGGTGTGAAGATACCTGCAGTACCACTTGTATTATTATCACTCACTCATATGTAGCTTGATTGTTATTGTCACAGGCCCTGGATTTATGATATTGCTGAGAGATTTTAGCAGGAGGTGAAGGCCAGAGGAAGCCTCTTATTTACTAAGAGCTTTGTAATGTTTAACAAAGGGGCCTAGTCAAAATAGGAAGAAAACTAATATATCTTAATTTTGTAATGCTGTTTTCCAGTTGCTATATTACAATGTATCCTCACTACAGTATGTAGTACATTTTTAGTGGATTTGAGAAAAAAAAGAAAAAAAGAGGGTAGTTTTTTACCACCTGAGGATTGAGACTTTGGGGAGCAGTGAGTGCAAAACCCCTAACTTTTTTTTTTTTTTTTTTTTGTACAATTGTATTGGCTTTGTGTGGCAAGGTTTTGGTAGCAGGGGGGGTTACAGGGGTGGCTTCCGTAAGAAGCTGCTGGAAGCTTCCACTGTGTTCTAGAGAGAGCCTATACCAGCCAGCTCTAAGACAGACCTGCCACTGGCCAAGGCCAAGCCCATCAGCAACAGTGGTAACGCCTCTGTGATAACATTTTTAAGAAGGGAAAAAAGTTGGGACAGGACTGGCAGGTTCTGGCAAGGTTCTGGCAGGACTTGTGACCCCGTGGGGGACCCACACTGGAGCAGTGTGCTCCTGAAGGACTGCACACTGTGGAAGGGACCCACGCTGGAGCAGTTCGTGAAGAACTGCAGCCCGTGGGAAGGACTCGCGTTGGAGAATTTCGTGGAGGACTGTCTCCTGTGGGAGGGACCCCACGCTGGAGCAAGGGAAGAGTGTGATGAGTCCTCCCCTGAGGAGGATGAAGCGGCAGAAAATAACGTGTGATGAACTGACTGTAAACCCCATTCCCCGTCCCCCTGCACCCCTGGGGGGGTTGGTAGAGAATCCGGGAGTGAAGTTGTGCCCGGGAAGAAGGGAGGGGTGGTGGGAAGGTGTTCTGAGATTTGGTTTTATTTCTCATTACCCTACTTTGGTTGATTTGTAATAAATTGAGTTAATTTTCCCCAAGCTGAGTCTGTTTTGCCCATGACGGTTAATGGTGAGTGATCTCTCCTGTCCTTATCTCGACCCATGAGCCCTTTGTTATATTTTCTCTCCCCTGTCCAGCTGAGGAGGGGAGTGATAGACCGGCTTTGGTGGGCACCTGGCGTCCAGCCAGGGTCAACCCACCACAACGATAGATCCTGATTTGTTCATAAGGGCTATGCTTTGAGTTTCACTGCAATAACAGGTGACTGACCTGAGTCATCCAGGGAGTACTACCAGTTCAGTGTTTTATGTCAGTAGTGTTAGGAGTGTTCTAGAACTCTGTTCCTTATTTCAGAAGAAAGTAATTGTATGGAAATGAGGAATAAAATCCAGAATCGTCACTGCAGGTAATCTCTCAGTACATGCAGGTTGCTTTCCTTGCTTTCAGCGGCTAGTGCTGGTAAACCTCTCAAGAAGTCTTAGAGAAAAGTTAGTCTTTATTAGCCAGGAGACCTGTGCAGAGTGCAGTCACATGCGCAGAATAAAGAATTGGAAATCAAAGAAAACTGCAATCACTTTCAGTAATAATAATTCTGTAGTTGTTTTCATTGGTATTAGGTGAAATACTCATACCAAAGTCTATTTCAAACTGATGGCATCCCTTCAAACTGTAGTTAAGATTTTATACGTGAATCTCTAAGGTTACTGTAAATGTGAAAAAAACTGAAAGTTTAACTGTAAGTTTGGAGTGATAGTAGTTCTCAGGGGATTAAAACTATTTTTTTTTCTCATGTTAAGTGATACATGTCTTTATTGCATTGAGTTTTTGTTTCGAGTTTAAGGAGGATTTACAGGGGATATTTAGCACATGCTGCTCTGCATATTTTTTTGTTGAGGTCTTTCAACAGCCATTTCGAAGGGAAAATAGTTTTAGTTTTGGGGAAGGGGAAAAGAGCAACTCCCTGCTGGTGTTCCAGAGCAAATGTTCTTAAGGGCATGGACAGTTATGATAATTTCAAATTATAGGTTTTACTATTCAGCATCATACTTTTGTCTGTCCTGAAGCTACAGCCAATGTCTGAACTGTGAGAGGGAAGGTGTAAATTGTTGTGATGACATTGGGGAAGAGCAAAGGAGAAGAAAAGTCTTTAGAATATTTGCAATTGTGCATAAAGATTTACAGTGGAATATTACATGTGGCTGTTTCCAAGACATTAATTTAATTGGTTCTTCACAGGTGTAAATAAAAATGTGGCCTTCTCTTAAGTGTAAGATAGCCTCATATCACCTACTTGTGCATAAAACCACTCCAACTTCTAGTGTAGATGGCTTATCTTCATGTCAGCCTGTTAATTCTTTAGGAAGTTTGTCTTGCATCTAGACATTTTTGTTTGGTGCAAGGTACCCAAAATGTATCATGCACACTCAGCCTGTTGTTTGTGTATTTTCTCATAGTGATGCTTTTGAAATGTATGTTAAGGGATGCAGGAATAAATTCATTTTGGTGGAATTGTTAAGCAGTGATTACCACCAGAGCTGCGTGGTAGTATCAAGCAGTATATCAAATGGAATACTACTACAGTCTCTTTTGTCCTCACAGTAATTTGTTTTAAGGGCATAATCATGTTTTTATGGAAATGCTCACATTTTTACTATTGACATAAAGAAAAAGCCCTTGATTATTTTTTTTAAGACAAATCCGAGTGTCAAATTCAAGTGTATCAACTTATAAATTATTTTTTTGGATAATCGACTGCTGGGATTTTCAGAGGCAATGGATCCAGAGAGTGGTAGATATTGGTTCTGTGCTCCGTAAGATCAGTCATGATGCCACCATAGAACTGCTGGATCAAGAAAGAAGGTCTATGTTCAGCAAAGCACTTAATTTCCTTAAGGTTAAATGTGCTTAAACTTAATTAGAATCTAAGTGAGAAGACAGATCTCTTATTGGTGAAATACATTTTTGTGTCTGTTGGCATTAATATAGGATTTTCTTTAACTAAAGCAGCTTATTGATGTTTAAGTAGAATTTTAAATAATACTCAAAATCATCATATTAACAAGTTTACCAAAATTATACAGTATTTTTCTGGTGCACATCTGTGTCAGTTGCAAATGGAATAGACTCAGGGCTTTAATGATGCAAATTAAATTTTCCAGTGAGAGAGATGCCAATATAGGCCAAGAATTAATTCTGAATCCAAAGGGGGAAGAGCAACCTATTAATTCATTACATCTGGCAGGAGCATTTCAGTAGTTTACTTTTAGTTACTGTGATACTTGGTCTTAAATAACAAAGGAAACTGGCCTTTCCCGTATATGCTGTGCATCAATTATAATTACTGGAATCCTCATCTCCCAAATTGAACTGGTTGTATATTGCTTTCTTTATTCTTCCTGCTCTGCCATCATCCTCTTTGCATAAACCTCTGAGGTCAGCTGCTTGAGAGAGCGAGTGCTGAAATCCTCATTTAGTTAGCTGCAGAACTATAGGCCTAAGTATACAAGTGGTCTCTTGAAAATCAGGTGCTTAACACTGGATCAAGGATTAGTACAATAGGAACTGTATGGCACATCGCTAGTGGAGAGAATAACTAGAGGGTAGAAACCATTTAAGCCCTGGCTGAGTATTTCCTTGCAGGCTAAGACTTCTGGTAAACAATTGTTTTTATGGTTGTACAGCACTGTTTTCAAAAAATGAGGTACTTGGAGCATATTTTTTTCTGGAATAAAATTGGTGACGCGAGGCAGGGGTCCAAAGCTGCCAGGCCTTCACTTCTGCACCGTCCGAAGTTCCCTGTAGCTGTGAGTGCCACCAGGCTCTCAAGGTGGGCAGAGTGTGGGGGCTGCTGTTGCTGCAGCCAGGCACAACCCATGGAAGTGGCGATTTTGTCGGAATGCGGTTCAGGAAATGCAGTGGTGTGTCTTCATTGCAGAGTTCATCTAAGTTTAGCTAAGAAGAATTTAATACCTTAACTATGAGTTGCGTTTTGTTTGGCTGGTTCTGTATATGCAAGTGGAAGAAGTGTGGGTAGTTAAGGAATTGTACTGATGCAAAGCTTTTTAACAAATTTAGGTATTTTAGGAGTATGTGTCAGGCTGGTATTGTGATGGTAACTCTGGAAATAGTTCACAGTCTGAAACTAACTTGAACCGAAAATATCAAAATGAAGGTTAGGTTTTTTTTAAACTTCTATTTTATTATTTCAATTTTTTACATCAGAAAACTACCTTTGAAGTTTATTGATTTCTCTGATAATACGTTTTTGATATAGTATTGAAAACATTTTCCAACCATACCAGAATTAGGTATTGATTTTTAGTATTTCTGATTTCTTTTCACAGAGATTTTACAACACATTTGTCCTGGTTTTCTAATATGGAAGTTATTATCACACAATAAATAATTTTACAGATTTGTTAGTGTATTGCCATGAGAAATCATATGCTGGCATCAAATCCTTTCCTGGCAATTTCCTGGAATAATTATCAATGTCTGAGGGAATTGCAAAACATGATTTATTTCTATAAAGCATATCTGGAGATAAAAACTGCAGATTATCTTTTAAATCCAACTTCACACATGGGAGTTTTTTGTTGCTAAAGTGCAAGGTCTTATATGCAAGTCCTGATCTAGAATTGCAATGTGTGTTCTGAATTCTCCATGGAGAATTTCTGTTCTCTGTAGCTCTACATTGCGAGAGAGCTGGAGCTGCTGATATTGATGTGGAAATGGTAACATCCTGGTGATGACAACTGCCAAAGCAATCCTTGATATTTTGGCTGAATCTGGCAAGAAAGGGGAAATTGCAAAGCAAATTGCTAACCTTAGTGAATGGAACCATTTTTTTGGTGATCCAGAGGTCAGTCTTTGGTCCGAATTAGGGACAGAATGAGTTGAAATCCTTATTTTTCCATGTCCTCCTACACTGTGGGGACTTCGATATTATGGGTCTCTATTCTCTGGATTGACCAGAGTTCATATTCTAAGACCTATCAAAGTAGTTTTCCACAATAATTTTATGTTCAGTGAATTAACACTTCCTCCTTTAAACCCAAGAAAAAATAAGAAAATGTTGAAAAATTTCAAGTAGTTTTTACAGAAACATACACTGATATTTTTCTTGCTTAGTCAGTAGGAGTGATAAGAATGGTAGAAAAGTCCTTTTTTCACTTCCTTAATATTTTGAATAGTAATACAGTACTTTGAATAAGTACGTACTATGGATATCTTGTGTGAAACTAGCATGGGTATCGTAAGAATGTTGCATAGAAACAAAATGAGAATGGACTGCTTCTGTGAAGTAGCCACAGGGATTGACATCTACTTGGGGAGTATTTTCTTCAAAGTAGCTATATATTTTTTTCAGATATTTTAATTAAAAATAAATAATTAGGGCAGTATCTCAAAATCTAGTTGGCTTTAGTATGAAAGTGCTTATGTTTTAAGATTTCGTACTTTGGTTTACTTTCCTTTCTCTCAAGGAAAGGTAATTTATGATTTTGGGGTTTTTTTTGGTCTGCTTCCATGTGCTGGACAAAGTACCTGGCTGCTTGGGTAGTAATGCTTTTAGATTTAGATTATATACAGAGTTTGAGAAATCCCCCCTTACCTATCATGAAAAGCTTTTGTGCAAGAGTCAACTTATGTGAGGAGATAAATGCACTATATAACAGTACACAAAATGCTAGTTCAGGTAGAATACATGCTGCTGCTAACTGACTAAGCCTTCCTGTGTACGCTAATCCTAATTTATGTTAAATTGTAATTAAGACAGTTTTGTTTATTGCTTGTAGCCATGAGCACCTGGAAGACTGACTAATCCCACCCATGTGTTGGGGACAATCCAGCTGCTATTGTTGACTCACAATGCAGAAATTTTGTAGTGGTGAGTTGTTTTTATGGGTATTTTTTCAGGCATTTATAGAGGGCCTTTTCTTCTATCATATCAGGAACTGGAACAGAAGAAGCATCCTAAATAAAATAAATGAAGAGATTTTGGAGCAGGAGGCCAAAATCCAAATAGGCTAGCTGCATTTCCATCCAAACTATAAAATAGAGAACATCTCTGATTTACCCATGCAAAAATAGATTCACATCTTTTATCGTAGCTGTGCTTCTGTTTTGTGTTGCACATATATTTAGGCATAACTGACAGATTTTTAGGATTATGAAGTGTGTTATTCAGAAGGCCATAGGTGGTACCACAGCAGAAAGATGATAAATGATGAGAAGAGAAAAAGGGGCAGCGTAAATTGAGTCTCAGGAGACTACATCCATAAGAATGAGGAACACCTAAGCCCACTTTCTGTAAAATTTCAAGTTTCCAGTTGCATTGTCTTTCTTATTACAGGCTAAGTCTAGATTCTCTCATAAATGTTGCTGTATGTGTAAATGTTTTGGACCTGTACCTAATAGATATATTCACATAACTAGATATATCATTGATTGTGCCATCAATTGACAAGAATTGTTTTCTGTTTCTTGTATAGCATGTATTCTTAAAACATAAGTAGGAGAACTCAGGTCAGTATTAAGTCTTACTGTGAAAGATTTCTCCCTTTAGGAGAATTATTTCCCTGGGTGAGTATTCATTCTAATGACTTCAAATGATCCATTTTAAAAATCATGCAAGAACAGTAGCATTTTACATTTTCCGTTGTTAAATCTTTGAGCTGTATAGGCATTTCCTATGTTTAAAAGTTTTCTGCTAACATAACCAAGTCAACTGTTTCTCCAAGAGAAATGTCTCCTAATGTTTCGTTGTCTATCTTGTCATGATGGAAAATATGCAAACTACTGTTACGTGACAGTTACTTTCTCTGAACTTTTTGGAACACAGCCCATCTAGAGATCATTTTCATCTGGTGTGGAAATTTGGACCTAATTCTTCATTCGTTACATATTAAAAAGCATCATTGGTTGAATTTGTTATGAGGTTGTGGTAAAACAGGAATAAAGAATTAGGGGTTAAAAGTAAAACCACACAAGGGCGTATATAATAGTTCACACACAATTCAAATGTGAGTGCAACTGCTTTGCAAAATGTTCTGACTCTTCTCATGTTTGTTACCTTGTGATTTTTGCAATTGCATGGATTTTCTTGCCAGTTAAAATTAGAATTGATTCTTGTAAGAAGGCAAAATTAGAAATGAAAAAATTCAAAGTGAACACATCCCTGTTATAGATCCTAAAATGAATGCCAGTTCTGTAGTAATTTCATGTGAATTCTTCTTACAGACAGCAGAGAGCAGCAGTGTGATGACCTGAATCAGAAGGAATGATGTTAAGGAATACTGAAAGTAACTAAAAGTTAAATACTTCAAAAAAAATTGATTATTGCTTTTATACTGGTACAATTTCTTTAAGAGACTTTTGCAAAAATACTTAGAAAACTGTGAAAAAATTACAAACAATAAAATAACCATCATGGAAATAATTTTGAAGAAAGATGTTTACATACGGTAAAAAAAGTGAAAGTAGAGGGTGGGTAATAAGTGTCTAAGGAAAATGAAGGATGGGTTAGTGTCTGAGCTGTGTATGGAACTGTCAAAAATGATGATACAGTGTAATTAAGAGCAGAAGACAAGCATTAGCTCACAGACTGTAGTTTAAAGAATAATTTTACTTGAATGCATATTGAATAGTCTGAAAGTTTATGAATTCAATGAAATTAATTTTCAGAAATCATTAACTATGTCCACTAGTAATTTACAAATCAGTATTTTTGTTCATCTTAGGAGTTCATAGGTACAGATCAAACCACATTAAAACATTCAGGGTGTAAGTCATAATGTAAAAATTGAAATATTGTTTCTGAGGACTTGGAAATAGTTTCTTTCGTATATCTCACTTCCTCATTTGATACTTTCTTACAGCAAAACCAAAACTGGCAATTTTGTTTTTCATCAGTGACTGTGTTTTACCCTCCATATTTTCCATAGTAAAAGCAGGATGTAGACTTTTGTGGGTAATGAGCAGATATAAATACCTGTGAGTCAGATAAATTATGCTGTATCCCTTCATTTCAGAGAAACTGCTACAGTGAAGGATGCAAGCAGATGCTGTTGTCCTGGTGATTGCTCATTTGAGTCTGGACTGCACCAAGTCTGCATTCCTCACTTCTCCTTAGATGTTTGCATTTATGTATACAACTCATAGGGACAAAGGCTACAAATTAAACGCAACTAAATAGAACAGTATACATACAGTATATATGTGATGTGTTGAAAATGGCATATGGCTTATAAGGAATATGAGTAAGAGATTGCACTGGAATAGTATCTTATAGCTGTTAAAGGCGATCTGAGACATATAACCATGACATATGATACCAGCTTGGTCATGTCTTCATAGTGTTAATCAGCTTAATATAGAACTAAATATAGAGGCATGAAATTTCAAGTCCACCAAGCTATTCTGAGTGCCTGAGTTTGTGTGCCCCATCTGAGATACAGGAGTCAGCAATTGGCATTTTCTGATAATTGAATTACTGATGTGTCTGTGTGGAAATTTTTTTTCCCTTTGCTGCTATAGGCCACAAGACCTGATCTGAAGTGCACCGAATTAAAAATAAAAGCTGCTACATTCCACAAATTATCCTCCAAGCTCTGAAAAAATACTGTTAATCTCACAATTTTCACTCTGTGAATTTTTTTCATTTTTTTTTCCCCCATAATTAAACGACTTTCATTTTGAAAGCAGGTGGTACCTTAGCTATTAGAAGTTATTTGTATTTTTGAATTGGTGTTTTACAGAGGTTTTGATGATATGGACTATTCTTAATGTGTTTGTGACCCTCATTTTTGAGTTTCATGTACTTCTCAAGATATTGCATGTTTCTAAGGTTCTCCCTTTCTTTGCAGAGCCTTGACATTTCTTGAGCCTGAGAAAGCATGACTTAAATTCTAGAATAAGCTGTTATGCAGCAAGTTGCTTTTCAAAAAGATGTGATCCTGAAACTTTTTACTTTACTATAATGTAATTTCATGCTCTCGTGACAATTGTTTGAACTTGTATTTTCCACACATTAGCTGATAATACAGAAAGCTTAAACTATGTGTAGAAAAGCTATGTTTAAATAATTTTGGCTCTGCCCTCTACAGTCTCAAATCACGCAATCACTGCATCAGCAGAGTATATTGAACATAATCCTTTTTATGCATTCACTGCCCACATATGTCAACACCTGCATCTACCAGCTGGCTGAAGTCAGTATGACTTCTCTGATATAGCTTTTCATAAAATAAGAGTTATTTACTAATTTTGTCTATTTCTAGACCTGATTTGACTGATAGATTTGAGTGATTTAAGGTCAGTAACAGTGCACTTTCTGAGAAGTTTGTTGTATGATGCCTCTTCTGTTCAGATGTTTGTTGACTGCATTAAAGGGAAAACAACTTGCTAATTGGTGCACAGTTAGTAATATAAATGATTCAATGTTCCTAAAACCACAGTAGCTTTTTGTTGCAAGGAGTAGTTTTGGGAACGTTGAACCTTCAGGTAACATTAAAATCATGTGGATAGTAGACAGGCTTTCTTATGTCTCCTTTTATTTTGTCCTTTCTGAAATTGCTTCTTGGACTTCTGTGCAGTTAATCAATGAATTATGTTTGTATGAAATAAATGTCTATGTCTGCAACGTTATTTCTAGAGAGTTAGTATCATAATCAAATATAATTGCCAGTATTATCAACTAGATGGTCTTGGCGTATTTTCCTTAGATGTAGTCCACTCACAAAAGACTCCTGATAGTGCTATCACTCACAATGTATCTGGTTTGCTTTCAGTTGCCAGAACTGCTATCTTCAAACATTAAATCCACTTTTAAAGCATAAGCTTCCAGATACTTGGAAGAAAGGAAGCATCGCTGTCAATGTTACTTACAAAAATGGTGGGGAAAAAAATGAACTTAAGTTATAACTGTACTTTATTACCTGTATTTTTGTGTATCTTCTGTCTTTCATGAGGGGAAAACAAGTTCTTAATAAAGTCCCGTAATGATTGCAACGGAGCTTGTACATTCTTAAGTTCTTTTATAGTGTTTCGAAAGGCAAAGTAAAAGTGCTGAAAAGCAAAAATCCCAAATCAAATTTGGTAAGTGGAAAACAAAATCCACACCACCACCAAAGCTTCTCTTCCAGAGTATCCATAAGGTTTCCTATGATATGGGAGGATGTAAGGATACTGTGAATGGTTGGGTAACTTTGGGGAAGACCACGTTATCTTGGAAGCTGTTAGGAAGTCTACTCAAATCTCTCTGGATGGAGTTCAGTTGTGTCTCAATATATCTGAAATCAGGGGAGACAGAATGTCTAATTAGTTATACCTAATTTGTCACAACTGGTGTTTTAAGTGACTTTGCTATAGTAAATATTGCTTAATATCAGCATTCCTTCTCTAATACAAATTTTCTGTCATTTAATTCACTATTACAGGATAATTATTCCAATAGAAGCATCAGTTGTGCAGACTTGGTAGAGAATTAGAATCATAAAGAAATCAAAATAGACTTTTTACGTATTCTTAATTCCATTTGAATCACAGCAAATGCTTAAAGCAGTCTGTAGATGGATTTTTTTGGTGTGTATTTCTGGCTGTAACCTTTCTAAATCAGAAGCACAGAAAGAAACTAAGAAGTGAGGGCAAAAAAGCCCAACATGACAGTGTGTAAAAAAAGTATATTTTCAATTTTGTCAGTAACAATTTCTGGTTGGTGGCACATTCCTGATCATCAGGTTCTCAAATTTTATTTTATTTTTGAATGTGTTGATTGATTTTTCTCCAAAATCATCTCTTTGCTAGGTGTTAGCTGGTTGGTTTTGATTTTGAAAAGAATTAAGCTCCTTTTCAGGAGACAGCTACTAATGTAGTTCTTTTATCTTGCCCTACAAAGGAATATGACGATACCAGAAGTGTGGCAGGTAGTTGAGAATGGGTATGGTGTGACAATGACCTTATTCTGATGCTGAATAAATTTGTATTCTGCTATGGAGAATCCATGATAATGAGTGATTCCCAGAACGAGAATTAGACTCTGGGTTATAACTTAATGCAGCAAGAATATCTCTACAAACAGTAGGAAGTTAATGCCAGCCATATATAACCTGATTTTTTTTCCCTTCTATTAATTCCTTGCTCAAGAACTCCATTGTTTAGGTGGGAATCTTGTGTTCAGTTGCAAAGTTAAAACTTATTTTAGTTGCAACAAATAGGTTAATGTTAATTTACATCTTTAGTCTGTAAATTAGTCCATTTAAGGAAGGGAAAGGAGAAAGAGAGACTGAGTCACACTGTGGTGGGTTGACCTTGGCTAGCTGCCAGGTGCTCACCAAGGTGATCTATCACTCCTCTTCCTCAACTGGACAGGGGGAGAGAAAATATGCTGAAAGGCTTGTGGGTCGAGATAAGGACAGTGAGGTCACTCAGCAATTACTGTCATGGGCAACAGACCTGACTTGGGGAAATTAATTTAATCTATTGCCAATTAACACCAGAGTAGGGTAATAAGAACAAATCTAAAAACAATTTTCCCCACCCCTCCCTTGTTCCCGGGCTCATCTGCAGTCCCGGATTCTCTACCTCCCCCTGCCCAGTGATGCAGGGGGATGGGGAATGGGGGTTGCCATCAGTTCATCACACATTGTCTCTGCTGCCCCTTTTTCTTCATGCTCTTAGCTCCAGCTTAGGGTCCCTCCCATGGGAGACAGTCCTCCACGAACTGCTCCAATGTGAGTCCTTCCCACAGGCTATAGATCTTCACAAACTGCTCCAGCGTGGGTCCCTTCCATGGGCTGCAGTCCTTCAGGCACAGACTGCTCCAGCGTGGGTCCCCTGCAGGGTCACAAGTCCTGCCAGAAAACCTGCTCCAGCGTGGGCTCCTCTCTCCACGGGGCCACAGCCTCCTTTGGGAAACATCCACCTGCTCCCCTGTGGACCTCCCTGGGCTGCAGGGGGACAGCCTGCCTCACCATGGTCTTCCCCATGGGCTGCAGGGGAATCTCTGCTCCGGCACCTGGAGCATCTCCTCCCCCTCTTTCTTCAGTGATCTGGGCGTCTGCAGGGTTGTTTCCCTCACATCTTCTCAATTCTCTCTCCTGGCTGCTGCTGTGCATCAGATTTTAACCCTTCTTAAATACGTTAACACAGAGGTGCTACCACTGTCACTGATGGGCTTGGCCAGTGGTGGGTCCATCTTGGAGCCGGCTGGCATTGGCTCTATTGGCTCTATTGGACACGGGGGAAGCTTCTGGCATCTTCTTACAGAAGCCACCCCTGTAGCCCTCCCACTACCAAAACATTGCCATGCAAAACCAATACACATACCCAAAATTTTTTCTCAAACCTACAGCTAAGTAGGTATACTCAGAACTTTAGATTGAATGAACAAACACTTTCTGGCACAAATACTTTTTCTTTGCAGAACTGATGAACCAGACTTTATGATAAATTTTGGTACCAGGTTTTTGACACAGCACTGTAAGTACCCCAAAGTCACTTTGATATTACCTAATGATCAAGTCTAGTTTGTGAACAAATAATGCTGGTGTTCTTTATGAGTGTCTCAAATGTTGCATACAAATGGTAGAATAATTTCATCAGTTAAAGACTGAATTATTAGAAAAAGCCTGTGTACTGTCCCTGAAATACAAGGACTTCTTCATTTCTGTTGAGATATCACAGTGAAACTGTAATTAATAACTAACCTAGAGAAGGCAGTGAAAGAACAATGACTTGTTAAGATGGGAATTGTGAAAATAACCTTGACAATAGAAGCCAAGTCAAGCTAATGAGGTTTTTATGAGGAGGTAAAGCTTATTGAACTTTTCCTACCAGTTAGCTTTTAGATGATGTTATAAATTACTGTGTTTTGGCCGTTACAGTACTGGTTTCTCCTGTGGACCCTGAAGTAGTTTGATGCATCAGAACTAATACTTTCCATTAAGTATTCTGTTTTTACCCTCTTCCTGCCTGCATGAGACTGCACTTGCTTTGTAAATGGAAAAGCTTATTAAAGACAATGGGAGCTTTGGCACCAGCATGATTATTCTAACAGTTTATTGGTGTAGTGCATTATAAAGAGTAAGGCACATAAAATTCATAGAGCTAATTTAGGACCTATTCTGCCTTTTCTAATTGTGTGCGCGCACGCTCTTCTTGAAATCATTGAGAGATTTTAATATAAATTCAGTGCGGTGTGAAGCCTTATTCTTATTTGTGCTAAAGCACTCAAGTCTTATCATCAGTTTATGATGTTTGTCTACTTTACTGCTAATGATGCTGCTGAACTGTAGACAATGATGAACAGGGTTATTGGGCAGAATACGTTAACATAAACATGCTCTTTCCACCTCTTTAAATGGACTTGAAACTCTTACAAGTAAAATGGAAGTTTTATTGTGTTCTTTTAGTAATATTATGCCACTATTAGACTTCACAATATGCATTTTGCTGTATTCAGCCTTTGAATAGTGAAGAATCCTAGTATTCATCAAATGGTTTTGTGTTAAACTAAAAACTTAAAAGGCAAGTAAAAAATTTTGACTCAGCCAACATGACTAGAAAACTAGAGCATTGTGTTTAAATGAGTAGACAACTTTGATCCTGTTGGGAGAGGGGCAGAAATCGGTGTGCATCTTGACTTTTTTATGAAATGTATAAGAAAAGGATCTGAGTTCCATTGTAGTTCACAGCAAATTATATTAAGATGGAAAATATTAATTAAGATTAGGAATTGGAATAAACAAGCTATCCTTGAGGTGTTTGGCATACAGAATAAGGATTCTGCCATTACAAAATGCCATGGACCAAGTTTATTAGTAATATAAATGGATGTTCATGTTGTCCAAACAAAAATAACCATTTGCACCTATTTTTTGACACAGAGTGAAAAGAAAACAATGTGGCAGAGTTGGATTTCCCACTTTTTTTTAGATTTCATGGAAATAGACCATGGGGGAGTAACTTCAATAGGTATGGATTCCTAAAGGACCGTGAGACATTTAGGTATTTCTGTGACGCGATATTCCAGGCCAGACAATGGTGCAATGGTACAAACTGACCAGTGATTTGCAGTTTTTAGTAAAGGTATCTGTATTCTTATGTCTACCAAGAAGTCAAGGAAATTCTGAGTATCTTTTTATATCCTTATTGGGATAGATGTAGATACAACTGTACAATACATTGTTCTGGTGTCTTTGTGACTCAGACCAGACATAGAAGACCAGCAGAAAAGTTGACTATCAAGCAGGAAATAAATATAATCTTTTTTTTTCCTGACTGCTTGTACATTTATGTGTTAGGAAAAGGGGAGTGTTTGCACCTCAGAATAGTCCTTGCTCTTCATTTTTCTATAGCAAATAACCCTTGCTTTATGGATGAGAGAGACTTACATGCAAATACATGAATGTTTGGGAGTGATGTCTTCACCCTCTAGTGTTTGTCCTCTCCCAGAGAATACCTCAGTCTGTTTTGTTTAGTTTCCTTTGTTTTGTATTTATCTTTCTATGACAATGGAAATGCATGCCACAGTAGTGGTTGTATTACTGCTTTTTTTCTCTTATTTGATCTTACAGTATGTGTCTTGTCTCAAGTTACCGAAGGCTTTTCTTTCTACAAGTAAATTAACAAGACGGTCCATTAGAAAGGAAATCTGTTCTCTGGCGCCAGTGACAGTTCATTGATAGTAGAATGTTGAGCTTGTTGAGTCATCAGATTGGCTTAATCTGCATAGTAGCTTTTAATTTTTAACATTTTATTACAACTTTGAAATGTGTAATTCTTGGGATATTTTGGCCAGACATGTCAAACCTTAACCAATAATGAGTAATTTCACTAAGTAGCAGTTTGTCAGTTTGGCTTTTACTGTAGCGGCTCTGTCAAATTAACTACAGATAAAAGATCAGATGTAAGTCTTGACAAGCTTGTTCTCAATGGATCTGCAAAACTTGCTGCTTTTTCAGAGGTAGGAGCTACATTGTTGTAACCTGCTAAATAGAATACATGGCTTCAGAAAAAACTCTGTTTTATATAGAACTGTGTTAGATTCCGGGAATATAGTTGCCTGGAAGAAAAAGGACCTGTTCATTTGGATTTTCTCCTGCTGTATGAGGTGTGTGAGCATGTCTTTGCTTTTTTTGCAAGTCGTTGCAGATTTGCTTGACGTTGCTTTATACCTCCTGAACTTAGGACATGAGTAAATGCACAAGCTTAGGTTTACAAATTATTACAGGGTTCTGAAGATTAAGTATGGCTTACATAATGTAAGCCATATTCACAGTATGGACCGTTGGCTTACAAAGTGGCTGTTCAGAAAGTGAACACCAGTGTGTTGGCAAGTTTACAGATAAATCAGAATGCAGTAACAGCTCTGTGGACTATATGCTTCTGCACCTGCCTCTCTAATACCTTGTAATAATTGGGCGGTCTTAAGTCAGCTCTGATGAAAAGTTTCCTTTTTTACAGGTGCAGAAAGGTGCACATAAGGAAACCTACCCATAAGGAGTTAGCATAACTGTAGCAGAATTAACATAGGAGCATATGGACAATTTTCAAAAGCTGAACCCTTGGCCATAGAGAGATTTAGAAAAACCAGGCACAGTCAAAGCAGATTAAAAGCTAGGAACAGTGAAGGGTCTTTTGACTAGTTTTTGGAATAGATTTCTAGAAGCCAAAAATACTTATCTCTGAGATACGATTATGATTGTCTTTTTTTTAACTCTTGAATTTTTCATCAGAGAAATGGTTCACTTTTTTTCTTTTTCTAGATTTTTAGTGATATAGGTGAGATGATCAGACGTGACTGTGATAGGGTGCTTTTGAGGGAGTGAGTAGGGGGGACTAATTCTATAAAAACAAACTCCTAGTATCCAGTTTGCTGAACAACCTGAAAATTACATATCAGGACCATAATTACATATTCAGAACTTCTCCATGAGTTTCCAAAAAGGCATTCCATTGTCCTAGTTCCTACTTTAAACACCTCTGATGTAGGCAGACAAAATGTTATAGAAGCAGAGAAGCAGAAAATGTAGTTAAACCAACTGTTCTTACTTGAAAAGTGTTGACAGACCTAATTAATTGCTGGGCCCATTGATATGGGTGATTATACCAAGGGGTGCTTTCTGGTGATCAAGGGCTAAGAACAGATTAGAATATGAGAAAGGGCTTCAGAAACTGCTGGGACTCAGTGAAGTTGGATGGACTCTGCACATACAGATGAAGTGTAGGGAAGAAATAGGATCAGAAGTAAATAAGCCCATAGCATGTAGGTCAGCTTCAGTTGTGGACCATAAGGTGGAGAAGGGTACTGATGGAGAGAGGCTCTCTCTGCCCTTGTCACTCATATGTGATTTTCAGAAACTGTAGAGTGGTGCTTACTTGGTATAACACTGTCTGAATTTCTTCTCAGGTACATATTCTTTTATGGAGTGGATTTTTCTGTAAATATATGTTAGAAAGGGCTGAAACTTTTTAATTGTCTCCTGGATTTTTTTTTGTCAGAAATTATGTAGATTAATATTGTTCATAAAAGGGCAAGATCACAGCCACAGCTGCCTCTGAAAATCACTGAAGTTATAAACCTATTCATTTCTTGGTGGTATCATTAAAAGAAAAATATTTTATGTAATGATTGTGGGGGTTACTCTACTGTCTTTTTAAAGGCATTTGCGCTCTCTATCATATTTGCCATTTCCAGTTGACTCTATCAGAATTGGTAGACACACTACACGCTAAAAAACAGTGTCTAGCTTTAACTTTTAGTTCCTTTAGTTGATTATATGACAGAACATGACCAGCAACTAAATTTTAAACTGACATTAAGGTAAAATGAGCACAATATTGAAAACTTCAAGTGTTTTCTTTTATGTTCAGCTCACAAAGCTGTTCTCTATTCAAATAAAGATAGAAAATACATGACAAAGCCCAACATTGTGAGCAGGACTATTGTCTTTTGCTATTCAGGGATTGCCTAAGTAACCAGTAAACAGTTTGGCATATCTCTTACCTTTACATAACTCAAAGACAGTACAGTTCTGTGTGGTAGAGTTACAAACTCAGCGATGTAACGTTTCAAATTAGTAAACTAATTCACTACAAGCTTGTTATCTGAATTTGGTAAAAATAGTAAAATTGACAAGTAAAATTAATCCCTTCTGTGATTCTCTTGGATACAATGAGCTGTATTGTGAACCAGATTTGGCTCAGTATCTGGAAACAGAGCCTGGTAGACCCTATTGAATTAATGGATACCGATTAAAACCTTTAGAGATTAAGAATATCTTCCTGTTCAATAGAGTTCGTTTTCTTCATTTTCAAAGCTCATGATATTGTTTTCTATTCCTGAAAATAATAAGGATGTTCCTAGTGGAACACACACTCATGTAGCCTCAAACCCAATTTATTTTACCAATCTGTCTCTGCTTTACTTTAACGCATTCGTAGTCATATATTTGGCATATTTCATGACATAAAGCCATCATAAAGCCATCTTTTCTGTTTCTTTCTTTTTGTCATCTGTGTGCCCTTCATCTTATAAGCATTAAAAGAGCCCTCTGGCTAGAATGTTAGGTGATCTTTATTCCTATTTCATTATATCAGTGAAAGAAAACAAACATTGTTTTGAAGATGTAATTGAACTTAAAGAAAAAAAAGAAATCTGATTACACTAGGCAGTAAATGAGCATGGACCACTTAAATTTTATTTTCAATGAGTTAAATTTTTTAATATGACTATTTCAGGTACAGTAGGCTACAAAGTAGATGAAGTTTTGCAAGGCATAGTTTGTTATCTATTATAATAGCTTTCATTGTGTAGCAGGTCAAAATGAGTTCTGTAGTTTTAAATTAGGTTTTTGGATATTAACAGCTTAATGGCTGTGGAATTTGTACCAGGATCATGATAATTTTTTAAGATTTAAGCAAGCTATAAAGAGAGTTTTAAGGCAATACAAAAAGCTGCTCAAATTATTAAAAATTAGTTTTTTCCACTAGCAGAGAAGCAACAGAAGAATTCGTGAGCTATCAGAAAAGCAGAACATTTGTACAAGGTACAAAATATTCCAAAAAGCAGGTTGCATTCATTATGTTTTTCATCAGTAAGCACTGTTGGTACACTTCTGCATTTCAGCGCCAAGTGAAGTTCAATGCCAGTAGAAGGTCATCAGAGAATGAATGGATTCCAACACTACTATTACTTTATGAGCTATTGCTCATTTTACCACTTCAGTGTTGGGATAGATAAATTTTATAATCCTGAAGTTATTTGGATTAGCTGCTTAGAACCTTTTTGTAAATTATAATACTCTAAAGCACCTCATTTTTACTTTTCTGAGCTAAGAAGAACTTATCGAACAAAAACACTGCATACTGTACATGTGCCAAAGTAGCTCATGGGAGGTTTGAATACCTCTGAATGGCATGGTGCCAGCGACATCTTGAGCTGACTGTGCTGTCTTAAAGTAACAATCTAGAAACACTTTTTAAGCTTAAAAAAATGAAATCTCGACTATATAAAGCTCTTGCTATTTTGAAGCAAAATAAAGAGAAGATATTTTAGTGCAGTGGGCCAGTAGGTATAAGATGATGAGATTGCCTGCTTAACTCTTTTCTGAGCTAACATAATGAAAGGATGAAATGGGTGACAAAGAGAAAGACCTAATTGCATGCACTTAGAACATGTCTTCTCTGGGTCTAGTCCCATCTTCTCTAGGTGACTTTGTTTTGAAATAGGCATAATAAACTTGCCCAGTAGAGAAGGTACATGGGAATTGTTGGTTATGGAGTATTATGTAGTTGAGAGTTATAGAGACAATTTATTTACTGAAAGTAAAATTGGTACCATTGTAACTACATTATTTTGCATCCAGTATTTATAGGGTATCAATTAGGTCCAGTGGCACTGGTAATGAGTCAATAGATCCTAAAAGTTTTAGGTGCAGGATAAACATTTGTTAGCAAAGGAAGAGATACTTTTTAAACTAGAAGCATTTAGGCCCCAAATGGAAAGTTATGGACCGCACAGAATCTCATCCTGAATAATTTCTGTGGAAAATTAATAAGGCTTGTTGCTCTACTGACCTCTCTCCAGCTGTCAGCCAGTGGTGATGGCAAAATCAAAGGAGATTTTCTAAGGCATTTTTTTTTCTTTCAAATTCAAACCAGATCATGTGAATTTCTAGGGTTTTTTTTACTATAAAGCTATGGAACAGTCCCAAAGAGGTATGTACAGCCCAGCTTTGCTTTTCAAGCTTGGAGTTACATGGGCTTCATTTGCATTGTCATAGACTTATTCTCATAGAAGTCTCATCTTGTATGCATGACAAGATCTCCATTTAATGACAGAGGTGTAGTGTTTGACAGGTACAGATTAGGTATTAATTAGCTAGACAGAGGAATTGCTATTGATCTCACCTAATGCTATTTCTGGCAGCTGGATGCAACTGAAAGAGCCATCTCCTAGGTCCCTGTGATAGTACCTGTACATGAGCATACACTGGGCTCTTAATACATTTCACAGGGAGAAAAGCCCTCATTGAGAAGCTCACTGATTTATCTTAAGGCAAATATGCGTGTGCTAAAAAGTTACCATTTTGTAGTACTACAAGAGAAAGAGTGTAGTCTCTATGAAGGATTATACTGCTGATGGTAAGTGCTAAGCAGACTCTTTCATATTTTATCATTATCATTCAGAAGGTATCAGATTTTTTTAAAAATTCATTAAGACATTATGCTGGTAGAACCTTATCCTTGATTTTGGGTGCTGGATGATTTGTCTCTTTCACGCTTTTCTCTGTACTTCAAGTGTGGAGATAGGAATTTTTTTCTTTAATAAAAGCTTAAATCCAAAGGATATAACCTGACTGCAGCTGCCAGGATTTTCAAACATGTGCAGGTAATAATGAAACTCCTTATGGTAAAGTAGCATGGTCAGTTACCACCAGAAAATTAATAGAAATTCTAGTGTGACAAGGACAACAAAACTGTCCTAAATAGCTATGCCTGTGGACATTTTAGTATCAGAAGGCCTGATTAAACACCCACTCAAGCTCACAGGAGTCATAAGATGGGACTAAAAGACTATGACTTTGTTCTAACTTCAGTATTCTTTCTGTGACTTCAGTGGAGTTGTACTGAAACCAAACTCCTGAATGGGACTATATTGCATAGTATTATTAGTAAAGGAGAATTACATGAAAAATAGATGAAAAAGAAACATGTTAAATAGCTCTCAACAGAGGATTTATCTAGTGCTTAGAATGGCATTGCTTCCACTTACAACGTCTAGGTAGTATAATAATGGAAACAACATCAGAAGAGAAATGACCAACAAATAGTAAAACCAAGCTACTTCTGGCCCCACACTGTCAGTTTTTTTGACTTGAGATCACATGAAAAGGAACAAAAGAAATAAATAAACTGACAGAAACGAAGGGGCATTGGCAGTTATACCTTAGTCTAACAAAACAACTTCTATTTCTTTATTCCTTGAAATACCAAAGTACGATTATTCTTTGGGTAGCAAGGGTTCTTCATGGCTTTCTGTAGAATTATCATTGCTAGATTTTTCTTTAAGGTAAATTCAATGGCATCATGAAACTTGTGCCTTTGAATTTGACATTCTCAACCTCAAAAAGCTGATGGACAGCAGTACATCTTGAAGCTTAAAGTTCTTCCCCTCATCTCAGTGTCCTTTTGGCTAGTTTAGGTGCTTTCCACTCAGTATTGTGCTTTTCATGAACCACTTCTTTGTGTTTTAAGGTGCCTCATGGTTCATGCATTTATAAGGGTCTTGGCTACCCCACTGTGAATACCAATTAGTAGCACAATACCCAAATACCTACTACATTTTCTGAATCTAGCCTTAAATGTCTTACTGTTGTACCTCCCAGCACAAATCTTGCATACTTTCCTTGGTCCTTTCTAAGGCATAGGCCCTCATTAATGTCAAATTAAAATGGGCTGCAGAGTTTTGCTCTTTATTCTTAGTCAGGTATTTCTTGACAGCCTGGAATTTGCACTAACCTCTGATCTTTCACACTCTGACAACCTCAAACTGGAATTTTGTTAGAGGGTGCCAACATATCTTGCGCATTAACATCTATGTTAAACTGCCTTTTTAAAAAGCATTTCAATAGCCTTTGGCACCAAATAACTTTTTTAATGGTGACAATTGTATACTATTGTTATTGGAATTATTGTTCCTGGTCATATCAATTGGCATGTCATTTAGCAGTGTTTCTTGAATTCTCTCTGGAAAAAGCTACAGGTTTTATTATATCTGCACATTATATTTCAGGAATATTTAATGAAGTCACACTTTTCTCAAAAGTAATCTGCTGGCATATTCAGGTCACATATATATTTTATGGGGCTATAGGTGAACACAAGAAAATGTGATGGACAGAGTTGTACAATTTCTATAATATGTATTTCAGTGTTAGAACAGAAACTCTTCCTTCTTGACTAACACCTGTCTACTGCGAACTGTTGTGTACTACAACAGGAAAGAAATATTTCCTCTTCCTATTCATGAACTAGCTTGATCTTGGTCAGCACAGGTTGAGTACAAAGGGCTACTGCTCTGTCTGTTTCTCCTCTGGGATGTGGCTATGGCAAATAGTAGGGTGTAATTTGTGGGTGCGTGGACAGTACAGAAAAATAAATGCAAAGAATAGTTTTCTTTGAACACAGTATCGCCTGCATCAACCCCTGCAGCTGTATATAGCAACAGCACCATCTTTGCACTGTTCTTGACTTGGCAAAATACTCAGGCAGGGTCATAGTCTATCTGGGAGTATATTATCATGTTTAGAATGCTAACAGTTTAACTGTGACAAATTTTAAAGTTTAAGAATCACTTCAGATAAAATACCTCTGCATCTTGTGCTGCTGTTTTCTCTGGAGGCGGTCATCATAGTTCTCCGATTCTTGCAAAATTTGAACTTGCTGTCTTTTTCTCAGACAAATTAGCAGTGATTACAACTAAGTAAAGACTGCGAGCCATGACATGGTAATTATTCTAAGAGATAACTAAGAAGCAGAACAGAAAAATGTTACTGAAGGATGAAGACAGCAAGCTATGTTATAACTTAAAGCAAAAATGCTGAAACTCACATCCATACATGGCTGTATTTTTGTGTGTTGCGTTATACTATAGAAAATGTCATCTCACCAAATAGCCATCATTTTTTTTTACCCCAGGAGGTCAGAGTCATAAGAATGTGCACCAGAAGGGATTCTGAGAGCTTGTCTTATTCCAACCATTCCATCATCTTTTTCTGAGTCAGAATCGACTGTATCTAAAGCATTGTCTCAAAAGTTCTTTAACCTGTTCTTGGAAACTTGAAATGATAAGTATTGCAAAGTGTCCCTAGGCAATTTGTATCCATGTTCACTGCCCTAATTGTTAGAAAATGTGGCAAAATCCAACATAAATTCCCCTTGCTGTACTTTAATCCCCTTGTGTCTACTCTGTACTTAGTGGGCACAGAGAACAGCTTACTGACTTCTTCTTTGCAGGAGCAAACATGGAAGATTATTCTTGTGTTTTCTTTCAATCTTATCCTCTAAGAAGTTAGTCCTTAAAAGAAGTGACCAATCCAAAGAGAAGTTAATTCACAATGATGGAGGATGTTCAGCCAGTTAACTTCAGGGCTTGATCTGATGCTGATTGAAGTGAATAGGAAAGTGATCTTGATTCACAGAAACTGCATTTTTACCACATAAAGTGCCAATGCCCTCATTCCTGCTGCAGCCAGACGTGCAGATGCTGGGCAGCACAGAGCTGGCTAAGCTTCTCAAATACATCAGCAGTGTTAGCCATACCATGTCCCAGCCCCGACCAGCTGGACGAAGGGGATGGAACATTCATGCCGTCCAGGATACCCAGATGGTGTTCTTTACTTTTTATTCCCCGTGCTTTTGCTGTCTGCTTATCTACTTTCATGGTCATGTTTGCCATCTACTTATTTGTGTATGTAAAATTAAATTTCCTTGTTTTCTCCTCCTCTTTTATTTCCTGTAGTTATTTTACATAGTGGCATCTGTGGAATGCTGTGACCTTAATGACATGTTTAACATACAAATTGAGGAGAAGGCAGCAAAAAGCCGAGACAAACTTAAAAAAAAAAAAGTCCTACAGTTTTTGTTAAAAATTCCTACAGTTTACTTTGCAGTTTGACAGCATGGTTTAGTGTTCTTAGTATCGTTTCGCATTCTAAGAAAGCATATACCTATGTTCACATGTAAAATTAAGAAAACAATTTGAATATATAGGAAAATACAAGCATGTTAGAATTCAATCCTTCGTTCGTTCATGCAGTACCTAATTCTATCTTAGAAACTTAATATTGTAATATTAAGAGTAATAATTCAAGATCAAAGGAGAGAAGTTGAAGTTATTTTGAAAATATTTAAGATTCCTTTTTAACTTTTAGTGAAAAGCTTATTTTTCAGGAAGTTTTAGGTGTTGTCTAATGTACTGGGGAGACAGCAGGACAGTTTTCAGGTTTTTTTGAAATATCTGACCCAGTCTCATGTTCTAATTCTATCTGGATGCTTTAAAATGTAATGACAAGTTGCATATATGCTAGAAGCCTCTTGAGTTATACATATTACAGTTATTGAAATTATCACTTCATTGTCTCAGAGCACTCTGGGGAGCTACTGGCAATCTACTCCTTTCTAACCCAATTCACATATGTCTCGGAAAGGGAAGGTTCTGTTCCTCTTCAGTGCCATGTTTAATCCCAGGTAGGCATTTACTGCTTTGTGTTCACCTGTCTACAACAAAACAGTAGCATCATCCATATTTAACAACATTATTTTGGGGTATCAATTCATATATATATGTATCTTCACACGCATGCATACACTTTTATATTGCACCAGAGCAAAATATATATTTATGTATGTATATTGCACTTGATAACCTAACCACACGACTTGAAGTGCTCCTGAATATAATAGCTTGTGTGAGTGGAGGTGGCTGCTGTGCATCTTATTACTGCTGCTTGAGTGTCATCTTAGTGCTGTATCCCACATTATGCTGTGTAGGCACTCTGAACTTAGCTGAAAGACTGTTGACATCAGTGGGCCAATTGGAGTGACTTTTTATCTCATTTCTGTTCTTGCCCTTTAATACACTTGATTTCAGTACCTTATTTTAGCATTCCTTTGTCACGGTCTGCAAACTTAAGAGTTTAGTGCACCATAGGAAGCAGAAAGACAACGCACTAAAGTTATCAGAAAGAAATTGCATCATGTAAATGAGTTTTGGGGTAGTTCTGCTAGCCTTTCTCTCTAGATAATCTTGGGTATTCAGGAAACATGTGTATCTATAAATACTCCTTTTCTTTTTTGATTTTCAGTTCTTTATGTTTGCATTTGCAATTACTGGGCAACTTCAAATCTTCCATGCTGGCACAGCCTAGATTGGCTAGGGTACCTCCATCCAACAGGAATAGAAACCCTCTATGCTGGCACACAGATAATGAAGTGGTATGGTAGAAACATCAGTTGCATAATTATGCTTCAGTTTATGCTGAAGAAAAAGCAGGCATTTCCAGCTTAATTGCTGCCCTTGTGCATGAGAGGTCTGTTTCTTCTAAATTCTTTTTCTCTTAAGAAATTCAGCTACAATGTAATTAGGAGTGCAGAAAAACCAAGCAACAAAAATGTAAGTGTTGGAGGATTATGCAGGCAGCAAAAGTACTTCATGAAGGTATGCAGCATGAAAACATTGTACTTTCCCTTCTCCTCACGTGATCCAAATTCATTAATTTACTAGGACAACCCAGTGGTGTAAATAAGTGTTTCTTGTACTTTAAGATTAGAAAACGAAATTCAGAGTTTAAGGGAACAACTGGTTTACAGGTCACAAGTAATGCTTCCCAGACAAGGATATTATCCACGGTGTTTTTCTGTATCAATAGAAAACTCTGCTTTTCATTTTTCAGTGGGCTTTGTCTAAGCCTATGGTGTTCAATAGAAGATCAAATGCTCTATAAGGCTAGAAATATAATACAGTAAATATGGCTTATTTTTTATTAAAACATTTGTAGATCATTTAAAAAATGCACTCCTTTATTCAGGCTGCTAGAGTCATGTTGAAATCCTTAAATCATTCAGATAGTGCAGTAATTGCACACATCTGATGCCAAGATTACAAAACTTTGATAAAAGCTGTAGCTTTGTTTTTGCTGTAGATATATCACGTTCATTGCTAAACTGAATCAAAACAAAGACTTCTGTAATACCTTTCCATGTTATATTTAAATGTTGTGCTCAGAGTCAATGAGTCATGTCAGTGGCAGAGCTAGTAAGTGACTTCATATTTGTATGTGAATAACCATCCCTTTAGGTTTATAAATGGTTCTCCTTTTTAAGAGCTGCTAAGTATGCAGCAGTTGCCTGAGCTATATGGGCTTCCTCATTAAGCTGATGAACTTCAAAGCATTTGGTGTGCCTTCCAAGTATGAAGGGAGGACACACAATGCATTTCAACTGAAGTTAAGGATAAAAAGAACATTTTTTTGAAAATAATGTTCCAAATCATTCACTTCTTTTTCAACTAAAAGACTATGTAATTTTTCTTCCAGCAAGCTGCTTTTTCTTCTTGCCACTTCTGATCTGTAAAAAAAAGTTTTACTTGAGTGAACACATTTATTGACCTCATGTGTACCAGATTTTCCTCTGTGGAAGTCAGCTTAGGTACATAGCCTATGAATGAATTCTGACCACATTTTACCGCAGGGGGGTATTTAGCAGTATTTCCTCAATTCTTTAATTTTCATGCCTCTAAGTTCTGTTTCGCTATGGTTTAACCATAGCCTATCCAAGTCCTACTGGGTATGTTTAAGTTAGACTGGATATATGTTTGGTTTTATTAGAGATAACTTCTAAAAGGTGTTCCATAGAAAGCGTCTTATTTTATGTTTCAATAAATCTCAGTGTGAAGACAGATTATTTTATTGATTGTAGTATTAAGCAAATAAACCGCAAATTCTACTTGGGGTCTTGAGTCTGGGAATAAGGCTTAATTCTTTGGCAAAAGGTGTGTTGAATGGGCTGTAATGAAGTCATCTTGGAGTCATTTCAGGTTTGAGTCCAAATACAATGTAGGACCTGGAACAGTATATTTCCACATGGTAAAATTCTGCACTGTGGTGAAGACAATGTTGTTTTAATGACTTATAAGAAGCTGTGTTAAGATAAGGATTGAAACTGTTCACCTTCTGGAGTTTAGTGTTCCTTTTCTCATGTATTAGATCCTGGAAAATGTTGCACAACCAGAAGTGGGAGGAACCACAGTACACTTGGGTGCTGTTGGGGAGGGAGTCTTATAGATTTGTAAAAGAACAGACACCCCTAGTGTATCTGTGTGGTTTTTCCTTCCATTTCTATATGTTTAATGTGAGATTTGTATAAATAAAGATTAAAGGGTTGGATATTAACCTGCCTTGTGAAGGTAGCGGATGTGTTCTGCCTTGAAACAAGGAATACTTGCCGGTGAGGCTAGATTCCCCGAGGTCAGCTCCACACAACTTGCTGCTGCACTTGCTACTTGTCCATACCTGTAGGCTGGTCCCTGAGGATGCCTGTCCCTTATAATCTAAGGCATGGGACAACCTATTTACCAGGTCTCCCTTCCAATGCTTTAACATGAGCTGTGGCATATGTATGGAGGGAGAAGAGGAGAAGGGCTGCAAATAAGTGTCACTGCGTAGTGCTTGTTATGCATTATAATGCAGACTATTTCCTTAGAAGGATTGTATTCTTACGGAATTTTCAGGTACTAAAGGTATTAAGTATGCCTCTGATTCTATGAATCAGGCTGTTAAAATCGTAGTCTGGACTTCCCACGTGAAAGAAGCTACAGCTTTGGAAGTCAGTGGTATGGCATGACATTTACTTTGCATTTCTTGACTTTGGGTTGCATATTACCATGCAATGTGATATACTTGGACAGTACTTAACCCTGCGTGATAGGGAATCCTGACTTCAAGAATTGAAAAGCTAACATGAATTGAAGTTTGAAAAAGAAATTTTTGCAAGCTCTAGAAGCTGGCATTTTTTATTAACTTTTTTTTTTTTTTTTACCCCTAAGAAGGGAGAAACAGGAAAAATGTATTTCATAAGTGTGCATGACTGCTTACAATTCTGGCAGTGGAGCACAGAGCCTACTGTCCCTCAGATAAAGTAATTTGCTTTCTTTGTGCCTATGGACATATTAAAAATGTAGCATTTTGCAAGAAGACAGTGCAACAAATTACAGATGATAAGCCATGTAGTTTGGTGAAATAATTTTACGTGATATGACATGACTTTACAGAGCTCAATGGAGTATCAGCACTGCATAATAGTATGTCAGTGGCTTTAAGATGAGGGAGAAGTCATCCTCTATTGAAGTTGTAGCTATTTTAATGAAAGCACTATGGTTTTTATAAAAGTCAAGTTTTAGGTGTGCTTGTCCGAGATGCAGAAAGGCCAAGATGACAGACAAGTGGTGTTCAGATGAAGTTGTACATGGGAAAGCCAGCAGTGTACAAGAACTCATTGTGTTACTTATTCTTCTGCTCACTGTTACTTTTCAACTGCTTTTGCTTTTGTTGTTGTCAACGGTTCCAGACTGAACTTGGTGTTTATCACAAAGCTAGTTGCTGTAACCATGAATAGCATGAGTATTATGCATTTCATAGATACTGAAACAAGAAGTAGTTATTTCACGAAGTTTACTAGAAAGAAGTGGATCGTGAAGAAAAAGTGTGGTTTGTCCAAACGGTGCGATGTGGGCATTAGTGGAGCAGTTATTACTCAGATTTTCTATAGGACAGGTGTTTAGGCTGAATAGGTGATTCACTGTCAATTGAACAATCAGCGTGGCTGGTGTTAGTGGTGCTGTATAGCATACAGGAAATCACTGACAATTTGTCTGTTGTACTGATCAAATTAATTGGCATTCCAAGGGGAGGATAAATATTTTCTATATTTCCATACTATGTGTCCTGCTCAAAGAGAAAGCTGAGCTGAGATATTCTGATCATTATCTTCCAGTTGTTCCTAATTTTCTCAAATCAAGGAAATTCCTTTGGGACGCCTTAATCTAGCAGATAGCAGCAGTAGAAGATTCAACGGCTGGACAAATTCAAGTAGGAAATAGGGCCCAAAACTTTAACAGTGACTGTATGAACAATTTGCCAAAGTTCTGTATCACCTGAAATCATTAAATCAGGGTGATCTTTCTAAAGCAGAGCTTATAGTTTGTCTATAAATCTCTATTGTTTGTATTATGCTGTTGATCTAATAATACAATTACAGTGGTTCTATTTGGTCTTATAGGGCCAATTTTTCTTGCACTTTTTCCATTTTTAAGCAGGAAATAAAAGTTGTTCTTAATTTATGCAAAATTGGTTTGGCATGTTACACATGACATCTTGTAGCAATGCTTTTTCAGATTTGTAGTTCCAGTGAGTGTCCATGATTTATGGAATAAAATAATAGAATGTATTTTTTATTACTGCTTGCGTTCATGATTTTGACTAACTCGCTGTGACTGGAACTCCCTTTAATCCTTCTGTATTGAGAAATCTGATTTGCTAATTTCAGTCCTTACTGCCTGCTTCCTCCCAATGAAATTGCTTTAGGGAACGTAAGAGAGCTTGGTTATATAGTGTTTTTAATGACAATAACACAAGTTAGACTGAAATTATTTGCATGTAGCAATGCATTTTGCCCTCCTAAGAATGGTTTTGAGTTGCTGCTGTTGGAGATATTCCATCCTGAAGGATATACAAAATTGTATCTTCAGATTAACTAAAGAGGAACACGAGGAGTATCTCTGAAATTACACAGCTCTGCTGGTCCTGATAACAGGAAGTAGGACTTTTCACAGAGGAAACAAAGCTGAGTGAATGGCACGTGTTTCCTCTCTGAATTTCTTCCAGTTTAAGTTGCAGGAAAATATGCATAAGTAAGCACAGAAGGTCTGCATTTGAAATCTTCACATAAATGTACTACCATTTTGAAAATTTCTCCCTTCCATCTACTCTGATTGTGCTATGCACATCGGTGGGAATCTTGAGTGTGTCTGTAGATACTAGCAAAGATGGCAGTGATACAAAACTGGTGTAACAGACTGAGGTGGGGGAAATTGGAATGAAGTACATGGATCAGTACAGTGTCCTGTTTGATTCATGAAACACTACAGTCTACAATCTTTTTACTTCCTTAGTTTTGTTAAGGGCTGATTTTAATTAACCAATTTAGCAATTATATGAACTGAAATGCTGCATACAGAGAAGAGAACACCAGTGTTCTCAGTTCATGGGAGCATTCTCTGTATTACTTGCAGAACTGTAGCTCATTATGTTGTTTACCTCTGGAAATCATACTTTCTGTATTCCTTTTTCTCAAGTGGCAGGTTCTCTATGACTGTGTTGCCTGGAGTATTAAGATATGAAAAGGTAATCCTGTAACAGCTGGGATTCAGTAGCTGTACAGAAAAAGGAGAAAAAAAAATAATCCTACTATGCTCAGAGAAAAGCCCAAACCCTATAATTAAGATAACACTTCATTTGACAACTGAACAGGAGCCAGACCTTCAGTCATTTTGGAGCTGGTATATTTCCACCAATTATTTTAAATCTCTTCAGTTGCCAGATATTGTTGCTCTTCTGCTGTCTGGCAGGACACCAGTGATGCTGATCTATGATCCAACCAAATAGGAAGAATAAATTAACAGCAGTGTAACTGGTACATTCTCAATCTACCAAAATTAACCACAAGTGCAAATGAGACCATCATGAGATCACGATTGTGTCTGCAGAGTAGACCGTGTTTAAGGTACTCTACTGAATGAGAATGTGGAAGGGCTCCATGGCCACAAGACTAAACTAATTGCTTCTCATATTTTAAGAGAAATATTTTAAAAAGTTGTAACACCTGTATTGTATTCATGCTATAATTGCATACCTTGAGTTTTCCAACTCAGAGACCAAGGTCATCTGACCAAATTCCCAATTTGCGCTAAATTTTTACATATTGCTGCTATTTATTGTCGAACATACAAGACCAGATATATCACACTTGGAAAATTGTTTTGAGTAGAAATCTTGCAGATTTTTCTGCAGCTGAAATAGTATCCTCATAACCTGGATATGTGTTTCACAACTGTTGGTGGTTCTCGAGTAATCTTCTGTGCCAGGATATGAATTTCCCCATAACAGCTCTTAGATTTGCTGATGTTAGTGCTGAGTCCTCTTAAAAAAATTCCTCCCTTTTAATAGCAAGGCAGTCTCCCAGGAAATAAACCTCTGCTTGTCACCCAGGGTGATACTGGTGAGAAAAAGAGAGTAGAAGGGAAACTGAGAACCCTTGAAGTGCTTTGGTGAAATTCCATTGTATATAACAAACTTTCACTTCTAAATACTCTCATACTGTTTGGTTTTGTTGCTTGATACATAGTTTTGTTAGAAATTGTTTGGATACATTTTTGAAATTGATGCGATAAAGCTTTGTAAATGTAATCAGTGTCAAATGTTTTCTGTAATGGTATGTAAACTGATTTCATATAATCACAGAATAGTTTGGGCTGCAAGGGACCTTAAAGATCACCTAGTTCCAACCCTCCTGCCATGGGCAGGGACACCTTCCACCAGATCAGGTTACTGAAAGCCCCATACAACCTGGCCTTGAACACTGCCAGGGATGGGGCATCCACAGCTTCTCTGGGCAACCTGTTCCAGTGCCTCACCATCCTCATGGTGAAGAACTTCTTCCTTATATCTAATCTAAATCTACCCTCTTTCATTGTCCGTTGTTGTCCTTTCTTTGCTAGTAACTAATGTGCCACATAAGCAGTGAGCTAGTTGGCTGTTTTCCTTACTGTGAAGTCCTTAACATAAGCACATTTTGTCCTAATTTGTGAAGTTGTTTTCTAGTAGAAAATTAAAGTGCATGTTTTTAAACAACATAACAATAAAAGTAGATGGAAATCTTATTATCTGCAGATTTGTAAAGGGAGACCTATATAGCAGCTTAATACAATTTCATGTAAAAGCACAATGTTTTGGTTTTTTTTCTTTAAATGAAAGGGTTTGGTATGCCTAGAAGAAAACATTTCATTATGGCTTTGTCCTTTGCAGTCAAATAACTCCTCTCATCTAGGTTTAGTGTATTTAGATAGTGTACTCTGATTTTTTTTTTTTGATTGATTTTGGAGACATTGAGTCATTCTTTTGATAATAAATGTTCTCACAAAGAAAAACTGAAAGTATATAATTTTAAAACTTGATTTTTAGATATATGAATCATAATCTTCTTACTGATGGATGCTGAGAAAGTTGAGGTTGGTGACATTGGGAATAAATACAGAGCTAAATCGTGTATGGAAAGACTTGTTGCTTCAATGTACAGTCGTGTTGTCCTTTCCGGCATCGTTATTTGAAGTGGCATTGCCTTTCAAGCTAAATACATAAAGTAGCACTCACTATAAAAACAAGTTTTCACAGCTCTGCTTTAGGGTACTGGAAGGTTTATTTATATGTTATATCTCAAAATCTTACATCTTAGGCTGGAGCCCTGCCATCTGTGGTTAACTGCGCATTAAGGAGACTGCTGCCTATACAAATATACAAGCTGAGAAGTAAAATGAGTTGGAAATTATCTGCTAGAAATAAGATAGAAGCATATCTCTGATATAACTATAGCCTTGGATTAAAGGAGTGTTTCAAGTTTCTGTTACTTATATGGTTGTTCTTTAATATTTCCCTACTTTAAACCCTGTGTAGCTCTCAAAGGATGTTTTCCCACATCTTCTTCCCCCAGACAAGTAATTGCCAAATAAATGGGGCTCTGTGCTATTTTTGAGAATTAGTTCACAGATTGAGCAGTGACAAAAATACCTTCTAGCATTGGACATATCCTGATATGCAGAGAAGATATATAGCATGGGTTTACATCACTCTGAAGGTCAGCAGCAACTGCATTCAAGTTAAGGAGATTGTGGATGAAAGACACTGTAAGGACTGCCTCTCTGCAGAGATGCCAGCACATGGAAAGTCTGTTCGTTTTAACTCTACAAGACCATACAGGCCTCTCATTTCAATGAGACGTGCGGAGCATGGTGCCATCCTGTCATCTGGCTGAAACGTGAATCATGATTTGTGTGCGTGTCTGAGCACTGTTTGTCATGAGATTCTGGTGAGATGACATTAATGGCTAAGGAAGTTTGAAAAAGCACTGGGGTTAGACGTTTTCCAGTGCAGGGTCATAGCATTTCACTGAGGAGAGGATTTGCAGTACCTTAATATGTACGTATATAGACTAGGATGGCATACGCTTGTTTCAGATTTCCTGTTCAAAATGTGAAGTGCAGAAATGCTTTTAGATGTTTAAGTCCATTCTGCATATTCTTTACCATATGGTTACTAGTTTTATGGCTTGTTTCTATTTTTTTTTTTAGTATTTTCAGCAAAACCTCTGTGGCTGCTGGTAGAAACATCTTAAGTTAATAAAACTGATATAGGAAACAGGAGACAAAAAGGCTACTAGCTTGATCTAACAGAAGTTGTTTAAACACAGTGTGTAGTTACCCGTCTTAGTCATATGATTTTTGTGCTCAGATAAGATTTTAGTGTACAGGTATGGCAGTTAATTCCATGTATTCACAAAATAAGGTGACCTGAGAAATCAAACAAAACATGGTTTAGGATTTCCAACAGTGTTGGTATTTTTAGTGTGCATTCATTGTTTCTTGATTTCTTCCTCACAGGTGATAGAAATGGGCTGGTAGAAACCAATAAGGTAGAAATACTCTGATAGCTTAAAGAAAAATAAATCATTGATGAGCAAAAGAACCTGTAGCATAGAAGAATGAATAGTTTAAAGAAGTTCTGCACATTGATGGGTTTGAAATTAACTATAGCAACATATCAAACAGCTACATAGTGGTATTGATGGAGAACTGTAAATGTAGGCGTTGGGAGAGGAGGAAAGGTTTTGAGCTTAAAATGATCCATTTGTATTTGAACCAAAATTATTAACGTTTTCTGGGTGGGAGGAAGATGGGACAAGACTGTCTAGTTTTGCCTGCAGATTAATTTTTCAAATAAGAAAGGGCAAGTTTCATTAGAAATGATCTCCCTGTGTTTCTGAAGATGAGGTACAGGAAAAGGCAATTTCTGGTTGACATTCATTTGGGTTTGCTTTTCTTATATGTGCAGCAGTCACCTAAGCAGAGTTCTGGGAACGTGTGTGGAAAATATATTAGTTTGTAACTCCCATGCAGTGAATTACTGCATGACCTCTCCTTTACTTTTCCTGCTCTGCTGCAAAAGATATTGAACATCTGAGGATTTCTCCCCCCCCCCAAATTTACATGTCAATAAACCAGTATTATACACAGAGGAGCAACGAAGGAACACAGAAGTTAATTAATCTTAAGATTACACAGGACTGAAATGTAATTTTAGAAACTGCTCTCAGTTTCCTGGGTAATTCTATTATCCCGGGAAGAACAAAGAAGTCCTAGTACTTTTCTGGTCTAACATTTGATATCGGTGAGGAGTAAGTTGTTTCCTCTCTTTGAGCAGCTAATTCCCAGCCATGCAGTCAAGCTGGCTCTTGGCAAAGAGCTGTGCTGCCACTATTCCATGCTGCCTGCTCTTTGTGAAAAGGCACAGAGCAGTAGTACTTATTCCTGCGACGATTAGGGCAGCAGCTGGGGCATCTCAGGGGCAACATTTCTGTGCTGGGAAGCAGAAGCGAGGTTTACGTGGCAGGGTATGTCTTGTCCCTTCCTGGCCCCTGCTGTGTTCCTGGTGTGCCATGGGGGATATGTGGTGTGTCCCCAAAGGCCAGGACTGTAGGAACACTTTGATCACCACCTCTTCCACGTTACAGATAGTGGGTTCTTCATTCCTGTGTGAGCGAATAATGACCGTGATACCTGCTTAGACAAAGTGGACTCTACCATTGGTGCATAGAGAGAAGCTGCTCTAGTGGGTGATTCGGAATAGGATCTTAATCTGTGCCTCCCAGTTGCCTGCAGGAGGGACTGGACTCCTGGATTTATTTCTTTAAACCTGCATGGTAGAAAATAAAAAGTTTCATAGTTCCTTCCTAGGAACAGAATGTGAGTGTCACCAAATATAATTGCTTGCTCTAAGAGGTACAATCCTATCAAGTCCATTGCATTACTTTAATTGGCAGTCAATTTCAGGTGTACAACTTCTGTGAAAGGAATGTGAGGAATACAAAGGCACAGCATGCTTTTTTGAAAAAAAAGCATTACTTTTTCTGCGTAGAATAAATGATGCCCCCTATTAAAGCTAATTGCCTGTGAAGAGTCTTCTGTGGGTGATGGTGTACAGGGACAAGAGACGAAGACTTTTTGCCAACTCGTTAGAAGCAAGCACACTAATGATAAACTATAATTTTTTTTTTTTTTAACTACATCTTTTTAAGGAAGAAATGTAACCAGAAGCACAGGCTTGTCATGTGGGAGGAGGTGTTTTCTTTTAGCTGAGAACTCATTTCCAAGGCTGTACATCAAGGGAGTTTTCACTTCAAAGCTGTCTATACTGAGGAATAGTAACATCTAATGAAACTGATAGTTAAAACCTCAACTATCACATCATGAGTAAGTCGATATAATAGCGCCTGCAACTGTTGCACATCCTCTTTGATTTATTTCACTTTTGATCTTTACCACCTGCTGGACCAGCATAGCTTTTTCCACCCTGTTGCTTGCTGATATGTTTTAAATTAACCAATATACCAAACAAAAATACATTAACAATCTATGCTTATCTTTACATGATCATTATTTGGGCTCACTAAAGAAGGACGTGGATAAACAGTGATCAGCTATCCAGAAAAAAAAGAGCCTCACACAGAAGAAAGAGATCAAGGCTACAATTTTAAATAAAACAAACTCCTGTCATTTAAAGATGGCAATTTATTATGCAGCATGCTGGCCGTGCTACAAATTTGCCTGTGCTTTACTTAAAGACCTGACAATGTATGTTGTTCTTATTTTAACACAGTTGCTGCTTTTGGGCAAACAGTATTTTGAAATGCTGTTGTTTTCTAGGTTTGAAAATAGATTCTATAAGTATAAATTTGAAAGTGATTGTATGTTTTGAGCTTGCTGAAGGTTGGGTTTGAACATACAAAATATGGATAGCTTCCATATTGGTACCTGTAATTCTTAGTCAAGTATTGTATCAGTTCAGTTTATTGTATCAAATAATATATGAGAGCGGGCAGAAACCTATGTGGGTTTCCTGGTTAGAAATAAAAGAAAAAATCCAAAGTTATCCTGATGATATGAAGAATCTACAAGTTTATGTCACTAGTTATTGAGAAAATAAATATAGTTTTATATCTTTGGAAACTAAGTGAATGGTGGAATGTTTACTGTTTTGTATGCCTAAAAATTTCTCTAACCAACTCTTATAGAATGTCGTTCTAAATAATATTTTTATTGAATTTTCTTCCACTGGGAAGCAGAGGCACTCTGACAAAAGAGTAACATATCTGCATTTGGTGTATTTGTTAGTTTTACAGGAGTCAGTTAATATTCTGTTAAAAAAAGTGATATGAGTCGGTAGTAGAAATATTCGGAGTATTTTAATTGTAATTATTTTTGCTAATCTTCCAAGCACTGAACTTACTGTATTCCTAGAGAGTTTGTGACACTTCCGTTTCCTTTCTTTAATTCTCATGTTCTCATCCCTAGTAGAATGCATTTATTTGAGTTTTCTTAAATAAAAAAGGAGGAAAAAAAACCAAACCAAGCCCCAAAACAGCCAAACCCTTGAGAATGAAAGCTGGTTTTGCAGAGCGTTTAGAATTACATTGGTAGTCTTTATGTAAATCACATATGTTATCCATTTACAGAATTAACATAACAATACAGAAAATCCTCCAGGGTGCTAGTATGTTATGAACACATCTGCCATCCGAGACAGTCAGTAGATACAGAAATTAGTTTGGTTTATGGACTTGTATACTGAAGATTAGCAGAGTCCTACCAGTTGAACTCAGTACGACGTTTCACTCTGTTTGCCTTTACAAATCTTCAGATGATTACAGAAGAATTTCTCACAGTCATAAGATACCAGCTTGTTCTGTACTGGGTTGCCTGTTTCGGAACGCAGCAACTGGAACACTTAGGCAGCCAAATCTCAGCCCAGGCGGGAGCTCAATCTACCCCCAGCTAGGGGGAAGATTTTTATTTTCTTAGGATATTAGGCAAAGGGCTGCTAAGATGATTAAGGGATGGGAGCACCTCACATACGAGGAAAGGCTGAGAGAGCTAGGACTGTTTATCCTGGAGAAGAGAAGGCTGAGGGGGATCTCATGAATATGTGGAAATATCTGAAGGGAGGGTATAAAGAAAATGGAGCAGACTCTTTTCAGTGGTGTCCAGTGACAGAACAAGAGGCAGTGGGCACAAACTAAAACACAGGAACATAAAGAATTATTTAATTTTTTTATTGGGGATGACTGAGCACTGAAGACTACTTAAAACAATACATTTAAAATGTGATTATGAGAATAAAGTACCTTATCATTAAGGCAATGAGGCAACAGTCCACTAGCCAGTTTTTTGATACTCTTTGGTTTCCTTTATCCAGGGAAATTCACTTTCATGCCGTGCAGTAGTACGGTGCATAGGCATGATGAGATTATCCAACCTGACTCAGGAGCCATGTAGTCAGTTTATCACAGGAGGCATGTAGCTTCATTTGATAACTGATTAAGCAGACCTCAGCAGGGCTGAATAGACTGTGAAGAGAGCTTAGTTCATGTATCTACACTGCAAGATTTATTCAAGATTCTCCTTATTTAAATAAAGAGGAGCAGATGCTTAGATGTTGGAGATTCAGTGGTTGGTCTTTCATTTAGGTGTGGATTTGAACACTGCACTGTTAGTCACAGTAGGTCTGGTCCAATCCGGTGAAAATCGATTAAAAAAATGCTTCTCAACAATTTGAGAATTTGATCTGACAATAATTGTTGTCTATACAAGAATCTGAGAAATGAGTTAGCAATCTGAGACCTAACCATTACATAGTTATAACAGGAATTGTTTAAATTATGTAGGGATATGTTTAGTCAAGTAAAAGGATTTCATTAGAAATACCAGCTACTTGATTTGTTTCACTATCAAGTTATTTTTCAGTTTGAAAAAACTTACGCTATTTTTCCATAAGTATGTATTGTTTCAGAAACAGATTAAAGGGAGTCGGTTCATTGACTATAAACACCTCATTTATTTGAAGTAATTATGTGAAAAATTTCTTCGAGGAAGAATATTTGATATAAAATGAGGCAGTAGTGTCCTAATGTTTCTGCATAAATGAGGCTTTGTCTCAATAAATTAGAGGCTGTAAAGCCATAATCTTAATAAACTTCACAAATTACTTTTCTAGTGACTGTTGAACTGGAAGTGTTATCCACTCTAGAGGGAAATAATTGTTTTCATACTTGTTTATTTCTTAATATCACAGTAATTGTAAGGCATTCTTTTTGATGTAATCCATTATACAGTTGTATTTAAGAAGAGATATGAGCCATTTTGTGTTATAATTTAATAACTTTGGAAACCAGATATTCAGTCATCAAACATTATTAAATGAATTCATTCAGAAACATTCAAATAATTACTAGAAATAAATGAAGAATATAGTGGGTTTATTCTTGGTTTTTGAAAGTTATTCTCTGCTAAGCAAGGTTCTCTACTATTCCCGAATAGGAATTTATGTGCGTGGTCTATTGAAATAAACAAGCTCCCATGCTCATTCAATGAACCACTTATGCAGTGGTGTAGTATTAAGTTTATTAACAGGTCCTTTAAAATCACCATGATAAAGTGCAATTTTCATCTTCCTAGTTAGGGGAGGCAGAGTATTGAAAAGCATATCTGAATCATGATTTGGTGGCTTTTGCCTTTTCTTCCTACCCAGAACTTTCTGCTTCTGTATTGCCTTAACTTATTCCCTAGACCCAGATTGCAAAATCAACTGGAAACTCTGCTTCCCCTGTACATCCCTCTGCAACTTTTACTTTTGTCACTTGTTTTCCAGTTGACTGACTCCGGGAAGCTTTGTGAACATAAATAATGTTTTAAAAATGGGCTTAATTATTTTTTTTTTATATTAGGATATAAATATGGTTAACATATAAGTTTGTAGATGCAATTGTTTTCATAACTATGACTAAGAATTCTGTAACACAGTTAAGAGTCAATGAAGCATTTCCTAAGAGGATTTCAAAATGTGTAAATCAACTCTTTTGGTGTAAAGAGTGATTTAAGGAAAATTAGTAATTTGACGTGTTTCTGGTGAGTTTCTGAAGGCATTCATACGAAGCCCTGTGTTTTTATTTTCATCAATGATTTTTGGATTAAGTGTAGAAAGACTGCTTACTAAATTTATCATTTAGAGATTGTAAGAATTAAAATTATATTGGTTACAGTACAGTGATACAGTTTTCTGAATTGTATGCAGAGGAGACCTCATTTGCAAAGTCTGTTAGATCTGTGCCTAGGATCTAAAAACACAGGAATACTCCATGGTATGGAATAGATTATTCTGAAAACTGACAAATCTGCAAAGTATTTCATGGTCATAGTATGCAAGGAATTCACTGTGAGTTAAACTGTAGGATGATGTGCTAGAATTAAGTTGATGTAATTTTTCTATAGGTAAACAGAAGAAGGGGAAGTGAACCCAAGGCTGTTTGGAGACAAAAGTTTAGCATTTTTTTTTCATCTGATGCTCCCACTTCTAAGGATTTGATAGCAAGTAAAGGGCCACAAAAATACTTGAAAAAGAAGAACTTGCATCAGAGAGATTTTAAGATCTCCATTTCTTAAACTTATCAGAAAGCGGATTGAAATGAAGCTTTATTATGGTGCATGAGAAACTTGATGAAAAAAATGCTTAGCTCTAAAGGGATATTTAATTCTGCAAGGAAGGGTGCATTCAGATGGGAAATTTGACTTATTTAAATAGCTTTGAGGGTGACAAACGTCTGGAACAAACTAACAAAGAGCAAAACAGATTCATCGTTCCTTGTGGTATGTAAGACAAAACTGAATGCCTTTCTGGAAGATACTTTTAACCAAAGTTAAGCAATTAGGCTGAATACAGGGGTAGCTAAGCTTGTAATATTCTGGAATTCATTCTAAGTGTTCTAGTGGTTCCTGTGGATCTGAATTTGACAAGTCTATAAATTTCCACCATAGTTCATGAAACGTAAACTCCTTCAAGTACCTTGATTAGCAGAAACAAAGGGAAGAGATACCAGAAGGATAAGCAAGGATGAGACAGTGGAACAAAAAAAAATTCTTAAGAATATCTGTATCAGCACATAGAGATACTAAGAAAGCAATTTTGGAATTATATAGCGCTGTTTAGAGTTTAATTGTAGTAGCTTCATGAAGAGAAAAACAACAGCCACCTAATCCAGCCTTTTGCCAGGGTAGTCTTGTTCTCCAAATTACTGCATGTTTTCTAGTCCTTTGCCTTGTTTTGTAATGGATCATAAAAATGAAGGATGTCCAGATAATCATTGGTACCTCATCTATTACAGTATCACTGGGCTGAAAATTACCCTTCAGTGGTGGGTGATTGTACTATTAAATGGAGAGGCTTTGTATTATAATGAAAGTTAATTATTAATAAGGCTGTGAGAGAATTGCCAGAGTAAATTTCTAAAATACCCTGTGCTGCAACTGAACATTTTCAAATATCTCAATATTTCTGTGTGAAAGGGATCATTAATTCCCCATCTATAGAATAAGTGGACTGCTCAGGGCTGTGAAAAATCCAGAAGCTATCTGTGATGAGAAGTGATTTCAGGGTTTACCTCCAAGTTTGCCTTTTGGGGCCAAGGATTTGGTGTGTAGGGACTTTGACGATTCTTTAAGCCACTGGTCTATGTCCACAAAGTGACACTGAAGACTTGGAGTAGGTGAGTTTGCATTAAATTCCTTGGGTATGTGAAATAAAAGAATACTTTTGATCAGAGTGACTAGCAAGAGGGGGTGCGGCCACAATCTGTGAAGGGAAGATCAGCCTTTTGCTTCCTAAGTGTTTTTCATGTGATTCAGGCACTTGCACATCAGGGCTCTTAGAGTGTACGCCATGGAAATGTTACTCCCTCTGAGTTGGACTAGAGTCTGGGATTAATGGCAGCACTGATGAGAATTGATGCACGTAATATTTTCTTGCTGAGTTTTTGCCTGGCTTGCCCTGTCACCTCAACATTTTGCCAAATTGTTGTTTCTTTTGGGGTTGTTCTGCATATTATTAGTGGTAAATGGTATTTTTTGAAAGCTAGCTTGGTTAGAAGGTGCATAAACTCTTGCTTCTTTGAACATGAAAGATTCAAACAGGAAACAGCTTGCAAATTTAAACTTCTTTCCAAACAGCATCTTGCTCAGTGTTCACTTGTTTAGTCTAAAGTCACAGAATTCATTACTTAGCAACAACTGAAAACATCAGTGTTATCAATGTTCTTCTCATACCTAACTCAAAAACATAGCATTATACCAGCTACTAGGAAGACAATTAACTCTATCCCAGCTGAAACCAGGACAGAAAAGCCGTAAGTGTGTTTTGGCCATGCTATTGCTTCCTTGCTGTCTTCTGTTTCTGCTCCTGTGTTTTTCTGCTGCTTCTCTTTCACACAGGTAAACAGCTACAATCAGATCAAATCCTGTGTCTGCAATTAATTCAAAAAGCCTCCATTTAAAGCTTCTCAAGTATTTTGTGGCAAATTTTTTTTTATGGCAAAAGTTCTTTTTTTTTTTTTTACATTGAAGAAGTCTTTAAGAGGGTTTATTTTTACTTTTTTGTACAAAGCTTTTTTTCATATTTCTCTGAATAAGATTTGAGTATTTGTAACATCTTTATGAAACTGAGGTTATTTGTAAAATGAGATTATAATCTTTTAAAAGTTTAAATAGCTAGGTAATTTTTTTTTTTTTAAGTCCAAATTAGAATACTTTGCAAAGCTGTTATGGCCAGCTGACTTAGGTTTTGTGCTGAACTTGTCATCTTTTTCTGATTCTTTCAATCTGCAGCTACAGGGAGAATATACCATGAGCTGTTGGAAATTGATGTTCTCTTACTATTATAAAAAATAAGGCATAGAAAATTGTAACTTAAAAAAAAAAGATAAGTGAAAAATCCTAATTTGAAAACTACTTTTTTTTTTCAAAATTCTTCTTCAATAATATCTCCAAAAACCAGCCCAGAAGTATATATAAAATACATAAACCTAGCTTTTAGAAGCATTACCTAATCAAGACTGCAGCTAACGAATTGTGAGGCCATTGCAGGGGAGGTTATTTTGTGAATATAGACTAGAACTACACTAAAGTTTAAAGCAGATATGATAAAAAGTTCCATGAACTTATTAATCATCTTCCAACTGTCATAAAGAAGTCATAGTCCTGGTTAAAAACACTTTGTATGACTATGGATTTGATATAAAAATGATTTCACTTCTGTTGGCTTATCCAGCCTCTCTTTTTTGCTGAGCTCTTTTACTGGCTTGGATCAACTTTATCTATTGAAGTTTTCTTTACTCTAGCTATCTTTTAGAGTAAATAGATTATTTTTTTTGACACCTTAATCTATTAGCTTCCTTATCTTGTGATTTTTTTTACAGATTGTTGACATGTCTGGTTTACAATTTTGAGAGTTGTCTTAAAAGCGAAACCTTTTATATAAAGGTATTGTGAATGAGAAATTTAACAGGCGTGGTCTCTCAATAGGATTGGGAATGTAGGATTGTATGCAACCTAGCTACTTTTCAAAACTCATTCATCATCATTTGAGGGCCACAAAAGCTGAAGTCAGGGAATTCCATTATTACTATATTTTATTCTTAAGTAGCATTTACCTTTACTATGAAGATTCAAATGAAAGGTTGAAACCATGCTATTTATTTATCAAATTAATTTTATATAGGGGGAACAACAACAAAAAAATCAGTATTTTATCATAATGGATAAAAAGAATCTTTAAGACCATGCTGCATGTATGTGATGTCTCTTTTGGTAAAGAATAAGGCACCAGAAACAAAGGAGATATGGAAACTTAAACAGTTTGTGTTTTCATTTCTTAAGCACCTCAACAGGAAGACTCCTTTAAAGGAGTATTTAAATACTTACAGAGTCAATGAATGTAGTTGCAGCTAAGGGGTGAACAGCTGTAGTAGTTTAATAGCTTATTACCATCTCATGGAGGCATGATACCTTTCTGAGTGCTCCTTATCTACTACGTTTCCAAGTCAGGCAGATCAGCTGCATTCACTGTTGGCAATTTCTTTATACTATCTAAGGTCAGAATCCCAAATAGGACTGAAACTGCATCATTCTGGTACTAGTTATTAGGGTGTGTGAATTCTGTATTCATATTCAGTGAAGACAAGTTCCCCCTGAGCAGCGAACATTAAAAATTTGTTCTAGGACTGCTAAACTGTATTCTCATGAACAGATACTCAAGTGAGCATATCCTAATGTAAAGTGGGATTCCCAAGCTGTCAAGTTTCCAACCTGGAGATGGGCTGGAATAGGTTTTCTCTGGAGATCCCAAATCCAGGATAGGTGACACCACAGTTGTGGACTCCAGAGCAGAGACCAAGCTAATGGTATATCAGTAAATTGTTGATCAAGATTTATTTTTTATCCAATTACTTTGGTTTTGGGTGATTAAAAAAAAAATTCTGGTAAACTGTTTCTTTTCAGACGGCTCATGACTGTCTCCGAACTTGAGGAAGGATTTTTTTTTTAAAACATTTTTTTGACATTTAGATTTTTATTATTTCTCCACATCAACCATATTGATAATAAGATGTGTTTTGTTTTTCACTGTGAAATTCTAATTTGAAGTCTTCCAAGAGCTATGGCAAACCTACTAGCAGGTGAATGAGTAGTTTTCAATGTTGAAGAACACAGCTAGGCACCCACTTTGCATTTAGAGCCAATGACAAAAGGCAAACAGTTCTCACTTAAATCACAATTTTTGGAGCAGAATTTTCATTAGATGAAATGAGACATAGGCTTCCATATTATTCTGTCAGATTTTGGAAATAGGACTTAAACTTCCCATTTAATTAGGTGGTACTTCGCCCCCTTACACTCTTTAAATCTTCTCCTTTACACTTATGACAGGTGCAGATAAATTTATGGCATTTAATTAAAAGCAAACAGACCATTTCCTGCCATAGTCATAATGTCACAGAATACTTGATGTGGAAATTAATGACAATAACAGATACTTTTTTTCTTGTTACTTTATGAGTAAAGGAATGTATTACTTCAAAGCTTCTTCTACACTTGAGAAATATGCAGTACAAAATGCTGAAGCAGTCATGACATCAAAGTGAGAATGTGAAGATTTAGCTTGGCAAATGGTGATAGAAAGAAGGCGATATGTTTTGACAGATATCATAATTTGATAGTTAAAATAAATACACCGTCAGACAAAAATGGTATGGTTGACAAAAAGTATGTACTGTATTCTTTTCCTGTAGTTTCTCCATTTGAAGAATATATAAACATTTATGACATTGGTTATCTGGAACATCTGTAGGCTCTTTCAGTGAGAACCAATTATATTGTATCTCATATTATAGTGATGCATTTTCTTAAATGAATGATATTATTTCCAGAAAGAATACTGCAGCATTCCACAGTAGAAACTTACCAATGTGAGTATTACTCACAAGTGAATTATGAAGGCTACCACAAATGAATAAAAAGACAGAACCACAGAAAGATCTTCCAGGTCCAAGAGCAAACAAAAATGTTTGGTCCTTTCTTTTCTGTACCTTTGGTTATAGGCAAAGGAGAAGGAGTCCACAGGAGGGAAGAGAGCACTCAAATCTTCAAAAGTAGTTAATTATCTATGTAACTGCAAAAGTCCAGAAAAGTGTCTCATAAGAGTCAAACCACCCAGATGCTCAAGTTTTTTTCATTAAGATTCAACAGTGTGTTAGAAACCCTGGGTCTACCTCCAGAAGTGCTGCATGGGTCTGCTGCAAGTACAGCCTTTCAGAGGTAGAGCTGGAGATGTGGGCAGCAGTGCCATGGGAAGGGCTGATGAGCTCAGGCTGCGTGCTGCACCGTGCTGGGCAGAGAGTGTGCTGCCTTGCAGTATTTTGGTTGGTACTCACTTGGATGTCTCCTTGCTTATCTCTCTGTACTTGTTGGAGTTCAGGAGCTTCATGGCAAAATACCTTTCATATGCAGACATGATTACTAAATGGTACAAATTACTTCTTGGCTTTATTAAATGTGTTGTTTTATTCAAACTGAGGATCTGACTCATAACATCTGTTTTCTTCATCTCTGTTATTCCCCTGCATTACAATATTCCTATTTATTTTGTCAAAAATTTTGTAACAGTTTGTAAGGCAACACAGGAAGCAAGACTTGTGTTAGATGCAAGATTTTTCTTTAAAGAAAGTAGATATTGGCGTGTACAGTGGCCAGCTGCTGCTATACTTTGATGGATACTTTGCTTTTCTACCAGGAAAAAGATCTGAATACATTAAACAATATATTAAATGTAGCGAAGTACAACTTCCTTTTATTTGGTTCCTTGTTGCTGTACGGTTCTTATCAACATAAAGGTGATTGCTTCTTAAATCTGTGTTATTATAGAAATGAGATAATTATAACTCTGCTAGTCTCAAATTTAGATTTGACCCAAGGCTTATCTCATTTTCTGTTACCAAATGTAACTAGACTACAATATGTTTTGAAAATGTCAAAGGACTTCTCTGTCAGTAGCTGCACCTCTCTGCCCAGTATATGTCAAGATGTTTTTTCATTACATCAGAGGATTATCTGGAAGCTTAAATAATCATGGCTACACCGTTTTCCAGGCCTGAGTCTGACCTGTTTATTTTCTTTTTGTCTGGAAGCTCTTCCATAACTTCCCTGCTCTCTGTAGTTTCTTCAGTTCTGATGTTTCCCTTCACTAAAGGAAGAGGGGTAGAACCATCTACAGTATTTAGGTTGTGAGCTTATCATGGATTTATTGAGTGGCATTATAATGGTTTCATTACTGACTTTAGTGGCATTACTGTGTCTGAGAACCCTTTAAAATGAAATTTCTAGGAGTTTTTAAATTCATCTTGTGGGTTTTCTGCTCCCTAAACTTCATATCTGATCTGTCCCTCTAAAAAAATCAGAAAATTTGTAATTTTCCATGGAATGGAGGGTGATAAAACTCTCTGAAAAAGAAAATATGGCAAGGTTGCCAGAGTTTAGCTGTACTTACTGCAAATGAGTATCAGCACTTTAAGGTCTCAGGTTGCCTATTTCTTCCTTTTTTAATTACTAGTCAATGAAGGCCATGTTCTTGAACTAAAATGTAGGGGAAAAAATCAAATATGACCTAGAAAGTCTCTCTCTTTTCCATGTTTTTCTGTTTCCCTGACTAGAATAGATGAAATTACTGCAACAATCAGGAGTGCTCCTTTGAAAATCATTTAATGTTATGTTTTTGCCAAAGAGTCTTCAAGAAGTCTGGACAGATCAGCACTGATAAAACACAGGTTTAGAATTGTGCAGAATATTTCATTTCAGTTATATAAAATTCATGTAAATTTTAATTTTAAAAAGTGCATGAGAACATTATGTGCACACGATGCTTCTGCATTGTGTTATACAGAAAAGATTCTCTGCATCACTCTACCATTTGCAGTATGCAAATACAGAAGGCTCATTTTAATAAGAGACTGACTGATGCAATATTTGGCTACGTTCATTGCAGGGTTTTTTTTTTTGATGTATTTATAACCGTACTTAAAAAAATAAAACCAAACCAAAACAGAGCCAGAATCAGCCAGCCTAAACTCCACATCCCTGAGCTTATTATCTTCTGTTGGGTAGTTACCTGTGAGTGCCCAGGGCCAACCAATAGAAACCTGTAGTCTCTGGAATGCAGGCCAAACAAATACTTGTCCCTTTGCATCTATGCATGATTTATAAACAAATGCAAATTTCAGTGACTCAGGCCTTACCAGTTTGGAAGATGTCTCTGATCATTTGCTGAAATATGGGAAGGTGATGTTGGCTTGTGTTTACTGGGTGGTGTAATCCTTTTGTTTAGAGTTAGCTGCATTATTTAGCTTTGGAAAAATTATCATAATAATTCTGATTATTAGGTTCCAAAGGAGCTAAATCATTGTCAGAAAGCAAAATCTTCATCCTGTCTATTTTTGAATCTATCAACATATAATTCTCAGCATCCTAGAAACTTCTTTTCATCATTACTGTATTGCTGGTAGAGCAATAGGAAATCCTGACTGACAGGCTAAAGGTTAAGGGTTATGTGTAGTCCCTGAAATGCAGAACTATTTAGCAATATTGAAAAAAGCTGCTTGATACAAGGCATTAACAAAATGCATTGTGAAAGCTTGGCACCCAAATTAATGTGACTGCCAATGTCAAACCAAAAACTTTGCTAGCAAAACAATTTGTCCAGTACTAAGCAGACACCATCATGGCAGATTGAATGAACATTCATACAGGGATACCATCTGTTCATAATGGCTTTTGAAGAACAGCAGATGAAAATGCACTGAAGACATGAAAGTGCAAGATTGAACATCAATGGAAACAGGATGCAGTGCATATAAAGCAGTGGCGGAATAGGCCAGCTAATATAGGCAATAGAACTGAAGGCACTGGTGCAGAGGAGAATGTGTGAATGTACTCATGAAAAATAAATTAGTCTTGGGGCAGTGAGAGAGAACCACCATGAATAATTATGCCTACCAGTTATTGGATAGCTGTTTTCCTTGACTGAGAAAGGTCGTTGTTAGAATGGTAGAATATGGGAAGAGCATCCTCTCTTCCATGCTGGAGAGGTGGTCCCATACGGGATGAGTCTGTCATGGTCTTAGATACCTAGCCAAATTTCTTTGGTCGTTTTCTGCAAAACTCACGCTTTTTGCTCTGGGGGTCCCTGTTTCAGTCCTGGGAGTGCCAGCCAAATGTGCAGTCATACAAAATGAATTATTGTTCAATATAAGTCCTGTAGCCTCTGGTGCTTAGGATAATGCTAATCAAAGGAATGATATATGAATATAGAATTCTCTATATTCTATAGAATTCTCTATTCTATATGAATATTGGATAATATTCTATATTCCCTGTTAGGAATGTGTTACAGGTCGATCTTCAAGTTCTCCTTCCTTGGGAATAAATTCCAAAGTTTAGAGTCAAGTAATTTGTATGCTGCAAGGATGGAGTCCTATGAAAAGGAGGTTCCTGCAGCTAGCTTGTAGGAAGTAGTAAGCAGAGGATATACCTAAAGTCCTTTCCTCTCTGGAACACACCTGCCTAGGCCGAGCAGAAATCTCTTTCTGCTGAAGATCGAGGTGTTGGAGTCCAGTCCTGAAGATATACTGCTCTTTGAGCAAGACTCACTGGTTTTGGGTGGTGATAGGTCATCATAATGGCAGCCTTGTGCCCAGCAGCTCTGCTTTGAGGGAGTCTGAGTGTGCCTCCTCCCCTCCACGTGCAGCTAGCTGTGCTTTATACATAAAGTGGCTGGGGATACGTTTGAGGGGCAGGCAGGGGTGAAAATCCTGTTGGTGATTGTAGAGGTAGGCGCTTTGAGTACTCGTACAGGAGTGGGTTTTTGACAGATGTTGTTGCAGTTTTACCTCACTTGGTATTCCAGTAGAGTCTAGGCAAATGTTGATAGCCTGATTATTCCAGCTGGTTAGGGGTTAGGCAGTTACTTAGGAAGGAGCTCTTTTATCAGGAGTGGGAAATAGGACATCTAAGGCAGGATTCAGCAGGTATTTAGCATTGCTTGAGGTGCTCCAGGGCCTTCAACCAGGTCTCCAGATATTTCTGCAGAAAGGAGTGGATCTCCTGCAAGTTACCAGTATCTTCTAACCCTGCCTAGGGTGTCTCAGCCTCAGGCATGAAAAGCTTTGGTTTAGACAACTGAATCTTGTGCCAAAAATCCAGCTGCATCTGGTCTAGGTACCTTGTGGATCTGACCCAAGTCTGTAGAAGTCTAGAACAGCCCTGAAGGACCCCAGCATTTTTCGTAATCTGTTAAACAGAATACATAGGTAGATGATACCGTATGTCACCTTCTCAAGCTGGAAGAGACCATAAAAGCAAAGAATTTCTTTTTTTTTTTTTTCCTTTTTTCTTGTTAAAGGTATAGGGTCGAATTCTGATCTCACATCAGTTCTAAGTGTATTAGTACATTTACTTCTGTTTCGTGTATCTGAATATCAAATCTGTATGTTTCTAACACTTTCAGTTTATTTGGATCCTTTACCGAAGACAGTAATTTAGATACATTTTTCCTAGAAAAAATAAACAATTGAAGGTTTTTATGATTCAAGACTATTAACAGTTTATGAAGAATATAAATAACTTATAAACTAGCCCACTTTTCATATCAGTCTTTGTTGTTGTTGTTGTTGTAATTTTTTTAAGTGGTTCTTTAGTTGTGACCTAATATTTCTGTAAATCTGGCCGGTAGCTTCAGCTAAGGAACTGAAATTAGCTTATTTTAGATACAAAGTCTATGAGAAATAAAAGTTACATAAAAAACAACATTAAATGAGCTTTGTTTATATCTTATGTTTTTGTTGTGGAAGGAAATGCACACAACTAAACTAGACTTTGTATCACTTATTTTAGTCAGGTGTAGAAATGCCCTTTGTTTCTGAGTGAGGATTTGGGACAAATGTTGCTGAAATTCTTCTATAGAAAGATATGAGCACATAGCAATAAATCTTTCTGCTGTTCACACTGGTGCACTTTGTGGTGTGCAACTGTCAATACAAAGGTATACATTCCTGATGCTGTGTGGTATGTATTACACCTCTTTGTTCCACAACAGTGATTTTCAGATGTGGCCACAAGGAACTTTATGATATGTACTCATTAAATTCACCTAATGCGATAATATTGCTGTTGTCAAATCTGTGGCCGCTTATGTGGCGTTGCAACTTTTTGAGAACCATGTTACTAGACTCCATGAATCAAAGAGGAGTCTGATGCAGGATTTATTTAGTTTGACACTCTGAAGATCCTTTTCCATCCTCTGGTGTGAACTGCAAATGATTTAAAATGTCAGAATATATCACAGATGTATGTGATATAAATGCCCTTTGTAACGGTTGAGATACTTGCAACTGCAAGATAGGTCAAGACCCCCATATTGCTTACTGTTCTTGTAAAAAGTGGTTGCTAAGATCAAACCAGGTAGACTGCTTTGTTTTGTCCCAGTTCTGGATATTTTCTTCATAGAAGTTTCCTGTGATTCCCAGGGATTCCTGAAAATCCTTAGACATTTTTAGGATAATCTCCTAGTGATGGTATGTCTAACAATGACTGTGACATTCTTGACTTGTCCAGTTCTTCTGATATGTGCTTTATCCTTGACTAATTTATGTTACTTATGCATGTGTTTCAATATTCTTTATACAGTGGTCCTTCACTGCAGAACTTAAACCAAAAGAAATCTAACAAAAAGATATTATTCTCCTCAGATTTCTCTCAAGTAAGCATAATGCACTGTAATTAAAATTAAAGTATTTGTTGTCACTTGCAACTGTTTTACTCTGCAACAAACACTGAAGACAGGATACTGCTTTTTTGGACATTTTTGCCATTTAGATTTCTTTTTTGGCACAGCTGTGAATCACTGAACTCCTAATTTAGATGAGTTTAATTAAAGTCTTTTTTTTCCCCTAAAGGAATATCTTGTATCATTCAAAAAACTTCTATCAACAACACTTCATGGTTCATTTGAATGTTCTTATTTTGCTGTTCCTGGTGTAATCTGGTGGTGGTTTATTGTTTGGAGAGGAAAAGATATCAGGGACTCAGCTGCCATTTGGTTGATGCTTCTGCGGGTGACATATTACATTGTCAACACTTGCCTTACTACACTGGCAGTAATTTAATTGGCACCATGCTTAGCCTGATGTTATTCACTTTCAGGAGGGTTAGATAAATCAAGGCTGTTTGATGCTGATTCAAAACCTTTTTTTTTAATAGCAAATGAGCATTGCTTTCTGCACCAAGACAAGCGACCAGGGAGTCATGTTTACTATTTATTCTTCAGTATCAGGATTCAGAGGTTTTCGCTATTGAAAAAATTCTTCTTAGGCTGAAAAAGTAGTACCATCAGATGTTGAAGTAGTTCCTGTCATTTTTGAAGAGTTCCCCACGTATTTCACAAATTGTGTTGCAATCTGAATCTCTGGGGGTTTTTTGGTTATCAATATAGAGACACGCTTTTATCAAATCCTGTTGAGATCTTATCTTGGACTTGTATGATGGTGTCCTGATGTTAGCTATGATTTGAGTTATGTATGTGCAATCCTGCTATTATAGATTCTGTACTTTTTTTTCCCTGATTAAAATTTTCAGTCATCATTAATGCAGTGAATGTGTCAGTCACCAGCGTGAGAGCAGAACTTCCCAAGTTGTCTGGATGCAATTCGGAGTTAAAGATTGTCTGGGATTTTAAAAGCCTTGAGGAGCCAGAAGGTTCTCTTCTATTACAGAGGGAGTACGATGGCTGTTGGCACTGTGGAATTGGATCTGGAGTTGCCCAGAGAATGCGTTTTGGCCAAGTGAAAAAATTTTCTTAAAAGGAGAACATTTGGCATTTGATTTTTTTTAAGGTGTTCAAGTTTATTATAAAAAAAAAACAAAACCAAACAAAACCACCAACAACAAAACCCAAAGCAACAAAAAGAGAGACAACTGAAAAATGTAAGATAAGAAATTTGGTACCAATCTTCATAGTTTTTATATCCTGAAAAATATTTTTAAGGTGTTCAGTGAGGACACAGAAATTAAAAATAAACAAATTGTCTTACATTTAAATTAAATTTTATTAAAAATGATATTTACAAGAACTTGTGATGAGATTTAATCACTTTGAGTCCTGGTGGACTTTTCATTTGCAGATGAAAATTTTTTAAAAAACAAGATAAAACCAGAGTCCAGTGATGAGTACCTTATTATGAATGTAGGGAAAAATGTTTCCTTAAGTTCTTCAGAGCAGTAAAACCAACATGATTAGAAGTTCTTTGCATGTGTTCCTTTCTTTTTCTCATTATGTTAGTCCATGACATGCTGGTAGAATTAAGTCCTTATTATGGATGAATAGAAGAAGTAAAATTGCTTCTGTTTCTTATCTCAGAATTGCTTTATAATACAGATACTACCTCATTGTGTCTGTTGCAGCCACACTAAAACGATTCATGAAATTATAGGACAGCAAACATCTTGTTGCAGCTGTCTTGTGGATGTAGAGGAAAAACCAACAAGCCTAAGCTTTATCATTATGATATATCTATTTCTTATTCACATTCTGTTATTAAATCAAAATTGGAATTGTATAAAACAGCAATGTGTTTTCCCTAAATTTATATGGGGGAAGTATATTTCTAGAATTCAAGCTTACTTATTACATAAGGAGAGTCAGTTCTTCTCTTTTTCTGTTTGTTTATTCTTCAGGATGTCTGTATAAGCCAAGCTTTCAGGATTAAGACAAATTATCCTAGCATTTTGGGTTTAAAAATAGACTTCTAGCACGTGACTTCCATGTAAAAAAAAAGTTTATCGTGAACTCATATCTCAAGGCATATAATGATTATCTACTGATAGTTATTACTGACCTGTAAATCAAGAATCAAGTGCTGAGAGAGTGTGAACACCAGTTGCACTGGAAGAGATATTCTTGTAGTATCTGCTCTGTAGAATTGTATTACTAAGGTGAAAACAAATACATGAAAGTTCAAAACTGCATGTAGAACGAGTCCCTTTTAAAATATACATATCCTGAGCTATCTACAAGATCCATTTGGTAGTGCATTGACTTAAGTCAATACATCTTTATTTTCAAAATTTTTCAAATGCTTCAGATTACACAAATTATAGTGTGCACTTCATTGTATTATATTTACATGCATATAAGTTGTGTCTGTAAGTTTATATTATTTCTTTTATAAAAATTTCCAAATGAGTATTTTAGTCTGAAACATAGCCAGGGTCTGGCTAGATAATGGTTGGCTGTTAGAGATATTTTCTGTTAGAAGGCTAGCTTCACTCATTTTTGCACAATCAGTTAATGAGATGGTTGCCTGTTAGTGGTGTCTGCTGTATTTTAAATGATTCGTAGTGTTTATATGACCGAAATGGTATTAATAAATCATGCAGTAATAAATAGGTAGTTGGCAAATGCAAGAATAGCAGTGGTAAATGGATACTGCATGACCGACTCAGTTTAACCAGTATAAATCTCTGTCAGTGGAGAAACTTTGTTTTTTTCTTAACACTCAAATATAGTAAGACAGGCCAAAGGAATTAGAAGGGATTGAAATTACAGTGTAAAACAGTAAATGAGCAATGAAAGTTACAAAGCCTCCCCAAATGTAAAGGTTGCCCAGATGTTTTGATCAATTGGCCAGGTTTTTTTGCAAGAAGTTTGAAATGTATGAATGCTCTTCAGAATGATCCAAAAGAATAACACCAAGAGTTCAACAAAGTAAAATTTTATGGGGTTTGGATTGAACCTCTGAGCCAATTAAAAAAACCCAAAAAACCAAAAACCAAATCAACAAAAAAACCCCACAAAACTTGTATATCTCTTCAGCAAAGTCATAAAACACACTAGTAGAAGATGCTGTGTGACATTTAGAAGTTTTCATTATGTGAATCATAGAATCATAACATATCTCGAGTTGGAAGGGACCCATAAAGATCATTGAGTCCAACTCACTGCTCCTTGCAGGACTACCTAAAAGTAGACCATATGACTAAGAGCATCATCCAAACGCTCCTTGAACTCTGGCAGGCTGGGTGCCATGACCACTTCTCTGGGGAACTTGTTCCAGTGACCAACAGCCCTCTCAGTGAAGAACCTTTTCCTAATGTCCAGTCTGAACTTCCCCTGATGCAGCTTCGTACCATTATGAATGTCAAGCTGAATCTGAAAAAATTAGTGTAAAGTTGTCAATGATCCAAGGGTTAAATATTTTGTCATTTCTTTGTCGCATGATTGTGATGATATTTTGCCATTGACCAGAAGATGTTTTACCGAAAACTAAGCTGTGATCACTGGCAAGAACTAGTTTTTTTACACTAATGCACTTTGTGGAGGGGGGAAAGGATTTTGAATTTAAACAAACCCACAGAACTACTCATGTGTAAGAACAGTATTCAGTTGGGGGGGGGCGGAGAGAGGGACATGGGACACCAAAGAAAAAGAAAAGACTCAAAGCATGTAATTACATGAGCGATCTGCAGTTTTGCAGTCTGTGTTTTGGTATTACAGTCCTCACAGAGTCACTGCATGATGAACACAGTGGAGCTTTCAGAATTGGTGAGGCAGGTTGCACATCTATAGCCCTGTGACTGAAAATTTGGATGGCTTCTTGCATAGAACTATCTTCAATTAAGTGGATAAATTATTTTCTAATTGGGGCAGAGAAATGCAATTCTAATTAATAGCGGAGCAATAAAGTACAACCTGTGTCCTAATTTGCAATACCTTGTTCTGTTCTAGACCACTTTCCACAAAATTCAGTTCATGCAACTTTTTTTTTAAATATGACTGTTCTCTAGCTTAAAGAACATAAATGATAATGCCTTGTTTATCAGTGAATAACATTTGAGTGAATTTAGGCTTTCAAATAACTTTCTGATGAACTTTATCTGCCACTGGAGCCACATGTAAAAGTACATGCATGAATTTTAATGAACTTAGACTGATGGGAGGTTTGCACAAGCCCAGAGTGACACAGATCTCTTGACCAGGACAAGGAAAATAATGTATTTTAATGCTCTTCATTCTAATCTCGTTTGCTAAATATGAAAGTAAGACAGACAGTAACACACAATTGCAATTATTCCTTCATAGCAAATGTTCTTGGTAAACACATTTAATAAATTGCCCAGCAGAGGTTAATGTCAAGGTATGTTATCCAAACACATCTCTTCAATGCAGAACTGAAAGACAGAGGAGGAAAGGAAATGTCAGATGTTAAATTGTCTGAGAATGTATCTCAAGTATTATTTGAGAAGTATTCTCAAATAATAAGGAGAAATAAATGAAATGTTATTCACAGAAATTACTTGAATCTTCTATGTTTTGAAAAGTGTATGAGGAAGCAGTTTCATCAATGCTGATGGATTTCAGGCATTTTCATTATGCCTTTGAAAACGAGGGTTGTCAAACAACCATGTATTTTTTTCTTTCAAAATATATTTGTGAAGGAAAAAGAAATAGTGAACATAAATCCATATCTAGAGTATCAATAAGAAAAGCAAGCAAGTCGGCTTTACAACAGTTCCTATACTGAGTTGTTAAAATGAGAAAAGAAATGTGACCTCGGATCAGTGAACGACATTTTAACAGTGGGCATCCTTTGGTGATTCCACCTTATAGCACCTTTGTGCATCCCAAATGATAGAAATTAATATTAAACAAAGACCATGCTAAGTGCAGATAGTCCTGCACTTGTTAGTGTGTTTTATTCACTCGATATTTTCTACTGAAACTTAGGCATTTTTTTGAGATGTAAAGAGCTGTTTAATACCAAATAGCAGCACAACAGATCATGAGGAAAGGGGAATAATACTGTAGTTTCTGCAGGATAACGTACAATAGAGCAGGAGTATTAAATAAGTAGACGATAATTTCCCATGAGAATTTGACTGGGACACCTAATTTCTCTGGCTTCCAGCTGAGAAAGTCTTACTGAATTACACCTGTCTGGAGAAATAACTACTTAAAATGAATTGCAAAGCAGTATGAACAAGATGGATCCAAATGGTTACAAACTGGAAAAGGTTGTTTGCTTTGCCTAAGACTCTAATCCCTGCAAACTCAAAAGTCAAAAACGTAAACCAATTATTGAACCACACACGCTTCTAATTAAATGGTTCTTGTCATACCATAGGACTGACAGAAGGAGCGGAAGGAACACAGAAAATATTTACAGAATCCCTGCTCAATGCATCTTACTACTGTAGAGGGGAGATATCTTTGCAGAGCTACCAAAGAAAGTCTGCCTAATGCAGACAGCTGCTTACATGCTCACAAAAAACCTAAACCAAACAAAAACCAACCAGCCAACCAACCCCCACCACCTCCCCCAAAACTGCTCCCCCCCCCCGCCAACAGAAAAACAACCCAACACACCTTGGAGAAACATGTCATTGCTGACTTCAGTTTACCAAGTGTGGGTTATTTTCTGTGTACATAAATCTACCAAACAAGAGTGCTCAGAGCCATCTCAAGGGTATAGCCTGTTCAATTAATGTCCTCAAATATTTGTGGTTTATAACACTTATTGCAGTACTGTCATACAAGAATGCAGTTTATGTGTATTACAGCCACTATGGGTATTGAACCACCAATAGACTGGGCAAATAATCTACCTACAGCGCTAGAGAGATATGCAGTTGGCTTTAGCAAGGATGTTTGGATTAAAGAAATCCTGTGAAAGACTTCTTGCATTGCTGCTGGTGTTCCCCACTATTCAAAGACTTCTGCTAAGTCATTTGTTTATTTTTGCTGTGCTTTTGTGCACTTCTGTGGAATTATTTTTTTTCCAAGAATGCAATGCTCTGGAAATGCTTTACAAATTCTGAAGGAATTGCTACGTGGTTTAGTAGAAGTGTTACGCTTTTTCTTTTTAATCTTATTTTTTTTAAGAAGAAAATGAAACAGTTTCTGCATCAGTAAATTATTAATTTTTTTGCATTTTAGTCAACCTATAGAAACTGCTTGGCACCCTGATAACAAAAGACGTGCTCAATAAGAGATTAAAAGTTTGGAGACATTTTAGAAGTATCCATAAAGCAGTTGCATGTAAAAGTTGAGATTTATCAACAAACAGCAAGTGCAATAACTGCAGCTGTTGCCATTCAGATGTGTTAAGTAACATTCCCAGAACAAATATTTTCTAAGGGTGTTTAATCATCAGCTTCCCACTCTTTATGACTTTTTTTATACCTTTTACTTAGAACATTTGCATTTTTTCAAATACAGTCATGCAACTACACATTAACAATTTTATTTACTGACTATATTCACACTGATTCTGCTTCTATCAAAACAGTAAATTTTCTACTGGAAAAAATTATTTCTTGGTGATAATAATTAAGCAGAAGGAAGACTATGGCATTGACAAAAGCTGTAATATACATAAGTAAAACTAAATTTTCTTCTGCCATCATCTGTCTGGGGATAGCAAATAACAAAAGGGTTATGAGGAATAACATTTTACTTTGGACTGAACAGTAAACCAGAGAGAATTTAGATACTCTGAAGAATTGAATATGCTTATCTTCAGCTATAGCAGAAAATCTCAGTCCCACACTAATTTTTCAGTTTAGGTAATTCCATTCTGCTTTCTCTACCTAAGGTGCCCTTGGTTTTCAGTTATTCTTTCAACGCATTCTTATGTGATCACCTCTTCTCCAGGAGCTTTATTTTCCTAGTAAGTGAAATTATTCAGGTTTATCTGCAGAAAATATGAGTAATAGATATATGTGTAGAATTGCAGGTTCAATTTGAAAACAGTATCTCCGTAGCTAGCCAAAAGTTGTTTGATTGGGCTTAGAATAACCCCACAAATGCTGTATGGTGGGTTTTTTTTATGAAGATACTTTGAGTGAACTTTTCTTTTGAGTGAATACTTTCCTTTAAAATACACTTCTTTTTTTAAGCGTAGAAAAAACTGCACCCACAACTTTAGAAAAGTAACTGGTTTGTATTTTGTTTATGGTACTCAGTGATACGCAGATGTGTTAATAATTCTACTTCTTGAAGTCCTGGGAGATATTCACACTTGGAAATATACTTAATTTCCCACTTCCTTTTGCTTAACACCAAACCAGCTAAAATGTTAAGCAGGAGTGATACATAATGAAACCTAAAGGAACTCCAACCCTCACATCACTTACTACTGCAGTATTTATAAAATAATTTACCAGAGTTAAGTTTCCAATTCCAGTTCCATGGAGAAAATGAGGTTTATCGTATGAAAACAGATGGTTTCCTGAAATTAATATCTTTTTCTGTATTCAGAAGACCACGGTAATAGGATATCAGCAATCCCTGGTGAGGTGAGTCTGTGACCGTAGAGTTTATACACAGGAAATTCACAGGCTTTGCTCATCTTTAGTAAAGAACAGATTTCATCTCTACACTAGAAAAATAAGTAAAGAATTGTAGGGAGATGAAGAAATTGTTTCAAGCCTCTGGTTTTTGGTTTGAAGATGGAAAGTAGTAATTCAGTTTAAAAATAAGATCTTGTTTTGAATTATTATTTTCAGAGAATGTTCATCTGAAGTTGAGCTTCTTGGATGAAACAAACTATACAATTGAAATTGTGTTGAATTAGTTTCCCACCTGTAAATTAAATCATTGATCTTTTGTGGTACTTTTTATTATGACAAATTTTGTGGCACTGCTATACCTCCAGTGATTATACACATTATGGAAGTGAAGATAACACATTACACAGTGCAGGGTGTGATTGTAATAATGAACCTTATTTACACTTGTGGAATTGGAAGGATGATAATGAAGTTTTCACATAAAATCTAGTGCATAATGTAATTTAAATCCTGATTCAGCTGCTTTTGAAGTAGTTATTTCATTTCTTCATTCAGCATACTTTTGTAACTAAACTTTCTCTCTTAAAAATGTAGACTAATGACTGGGGAATGAAAACAACCATCAAAATTAATGAAGTAAGTATATATATTTGAGCTGTCCTTTAGCTATGATTCTTTCTCCCAGATGAATGTATGATAGGGACAATAGTCATGGGATTCACCATGCCTGATTTCAGATAAATTTAGCTATAATTGCAGCCATATCTGAGATAGTTCTCTGGACTTCCTTTATTTTCAGTGGAGGCACATTTTGACTTCCAATTCGTTTTGGCCTGTTGCACTTCAGAATACTTTGAATCATACTTAGAAGTTCCGGTCATTTTATTAACCATAAAGATGTCTATGCTGCTAGCTCAGGAAGTTTTTTGCAAACACTGAGCAGAGTGAATGGTTTGCAGGTTTTGTTCGGAGATTTTGGTGGGGGGTTGGATTTGATAGGAGACAAAAAAGAAGTAAAAAGCCCTCAGAAATTTCCTCAGAATTTCCTAGATCTTCTGCCTTGGATGCTGTTCTGTTATTCCAAGGCACTGCATTTCTCATCATCTCTTTGTAGTGCTTACAGAAGTCAAGGTAATATATATGCCAGTTATTTTTCTTCCTTCTACTTCCACTTCTATTTTCATACTATTTATTTCCAAGATTTCATTAAGAGAAGTACGAATGCCACGAGAACATGAGTGACTTTGAACTGTGACAACAATTTTGTTTCTACCATGAGATGGAGAGAGCCTGTGTATTAAAACACTATGCAGAAATGGTGTATGGGAACATAATAATTAAGGAAAGCTATACACATATCACGTGAATGGGTAGGTGTTAAAGGTATCACAGTCTGATAATAAGGAATCTTTTGGCTCACTGGAATATTTCACAGTCAATAATGACTGACTAACTATGAGTTAAAATGAGAACTGTTTGGAAAATTGGAGGTTTGGTAGATGTTTTCAGCTTTTTTGCATTTCGTTTTTACTGTTTGTCTGATTGATTGCCTGTCAAATCTGATGAATTATTAGACCAGAAATAGCAAAGGAAAGCAGTAGTGTTTGGAAAGGGATAGAAATATCTTAATGTTATCACAGTGTGCACAGCTGGGCCACATTTCAAAGAGCTGGGAGAAACCTGGAGCCTCTCTCCCTTGCATTTGGGACTGCATTTCAGTGCAGGTTGTTGCCTGAGCCATGCCTGTTGTCTGGTCATGTACCTCACTACTCCTGATCTTGCTTAATTTGTCTCATGTCCACAGGATGATGATTAGAGAGCTGATGAATTGGGAGCACTGCCTCCTGTGTAAAATCCAAATCTGCCTGATTCTGTGCCCTGTATGTTGTCACATGCTCCCATCTTCTGTCCTTTGGTACCCTTCTGGCTTGGGGTCTAACCCAGGAGGGAAGTAGGGCAAGGTGTAGACCAACAAAAGGTTCGTACTTGCTACTTCAGCCTTTTAAACCCAAAATGTAAACCTCCAGAAATCTATGCTCAGCTGCCATCTATTAACTCCAACCACCTAGGTTTCTCCTAGAGAAATTTCCTAGTTACTTAAATATTCAGTAAGGCCCATATTGGGTATGCATAGAAGTACTAGCCTTTTGATGGTATTTATCAGCTGAATACCCAGCTCATCTCCTAAATTCCAGATGGATTTACTAGCTAAACATAGCCTTTTTGCCAGCATAAGTGCAAGCTGTGTGTTAGCTAACTCACAGATCACTTGGTGCAGAGCCACCGAACATATCTAATACTCCACAAAATTAGTGAAGGAAGAGCTACCATTCCATTTTATTTGGCTTAAAGTATTCCTTGGTTATGGAACCATGGGTAGAGATGAATGTAGAGGAAGATGCCCTAATCACTTAGCTGGAAGTATTCTGCAGTGGGAGTCTTTAAATCCCTCTTTTTGAAGCCTTTGTCTTTCTTGGGATAATTAAGTCACTGTTGTTGACATTGAGTGAGAAAGTGTGCCTTTAGTTTATTGATTACAGGCTCTTTCTAAGAGAGGGAATAGCTCAGTTTCTTTCAAAATATTTAAGCATTTCTACAAATATGTGACTAGAGCCTGGAACTGCTGTCTCTCTGGTAAGGACTCTGACCAACAGGGTATTCAGTAATTCTCACTGGTATGATAACTAGTATGTGTCCCACAAAGAATCAGTTACAGGAAGAGGGATCAACAGATTCCTACCTGAGTATTCCCAGCTGGCTGATCCAGATGATTCTTTGATCAGTGAGTTAACCTTAATGAATCTCAATGCTTACATTAATTGAATATTTGCACCCTGAGTTAGTGCTATTGTGGCAGGGTGCCTAATATTTATTTGCTGAGTAAAGAAACTTCATTTCCTAGGCTTGAATTTAATTTTCTTTTGGTTGTTCTACACTGGGCATTTAAGGTGATTAAACTTGTAGCTGATTATCTGCTGATGCTGTTTCCATGAGACACATCTGAAGTGAAAATGCTCTCAACAGAAAGTGTCTGACTGGAGGGTGAAAGGCCTTAAATTCTTACAGCTATCTTAACATTTTGGTAATATTTCAGGAAAATTCTGCAGGAGAACATTGCTGGAGTTTTTGTCCCCAGTTCTCCCATTACCCAAAGTAGCCCTTTCTGGAAGTATTTTCCAAGGTGTTTGAGGAGAGTGCTTGCTAGCAAAAACTAGGAGCGTTTCTTTTTGTCTTCTGATAGAAAGGTATTAATACTAGAGATGTTAGGCATCCTGAACTTTTATGTTTGGTACTCCAGATACTGGAGTAGCAAACAATATATGAAAAATATATGATTATTTTTAAAACTGGAAAATGCAATCAGGACGTATAGTTTGAATATTTGTTTTTATTTGAAATTCATAATGTTGTTGGGGCAAAAATGTGTTTGATATTTCCAGAGCTTTTATTAATTAGAGCCTTCTGCACTTTGCTGTACTGTGAATCTCTCAACTACGGCTGTGTAATAAGCATGCATTTCCTTATCCAGCTTGACGCTGCTGATAGCACTTGTAATTCATTCTCTTGATTATGTTTGGCAACTCATAATTTGCTGGTAGCTGGCATATCAGAATGAGTGTTCCTGATGATCATTCACACCATTAAACTCTCCTGATGGAACTTAATTAGAAAGAATTACCTGAATGTTACCCTTACGTGATTTCCTTATAAGGGGAGCGTAAGGCAGATTGAGTGTCCATTCTATCAAAACAGGAAAACAACCAACCAACCTAAGGCTTGGTGGATAGTGAACTTGCAAAAAGAAGCAAGTTAGTCCTTTGGCTCTTATGCTGGTCTGTCTTTTAATGAGACAGGATATAAATGAGGCTTACTGAGACATGACAGGAGAATATATTTTTTTTACAGTCTTGCCTATAATTTGATGAATACTTTATTTCTACTTGTAATTAGAGGTTATCTGCTCGCATTCATTCATGTGCATTTTTGTGTCTTCACAAAAACCTTCATTACACCTCTTATTCACATACAAGGTTCGATCTGTGCATGATCAAAATCTGTAACATAAATAAGCATGTGATGAATCACAACAGGTGAGAATTTGAACTATGCTATCTAAACCAGTGACTGAATGGTGCTATGTCTTCTGCCAGGTGACAATCTAATGGAAGAAGCTTTTCACATTAAAAAACCCCAAACAAACAAAAAAACCAAACCAAACCCCCAAAGCCCAACACTATATATATAGTGTAGAGAACTGGAGAGGTGAACTTTGGTAGTATTCCTAACGGAACAGTTAACAAATGTGTTCATTTGAACATGTGCTGTAGATGCTATGTGCAGTAGAAAAGAAGAATGAGCTAAGGAGTGAACTAAATAAAGCTGTCACTAGATTTCTTTTGTATGAAAACATTTTTGCTAGACAATTTTTGCCACACAGAATCTGCCTATTGTCAACTTGCAAAGCGTTATGGGATTCTGTCCAAGACACCTCAATGTTAATTGACTTTCTGTAATTGCTACACTATTATCGGGAATATTTGGGAAACTGGAAAGACAATTATGAGGACTGTACAGAGAACTTTTAATATTAAAAAAATGTCATAATTGTTCAAATTCTGGGTAACTTGTGTGAAATATTTTTCTGAAGGGGTAGATACATCTGTGTTTTATTTAGGATTACATGTTTGTGTTCATATGATTATGGACTGCTTTATAGTCTTCTCAGCACAGAAATGTCTAAAGTGAATAGATAACATTGCTCCAGAATAGCGTAGAAATCTCTAGCAAAGAATCACCCTCTACTATGAGAGATGTGTGTACTAGACAAAAGGCAACCTGTGTCTTTTTTTCCTCATTTAGGGTATCTTTTGGGTTAACAGGAATGAAAGGGGTGTAAACAATGTGGTATAACCTCATTGACATCCTCCTGTTACAACCCATGTGATTGACAGCCGTGAATTTGATAATCTCTGTTTTTATTTTTGATGCCTTCACAAAAATTTTCATTTATAGTTCACCAGTCCCTTATGATTGAGTTGAACCTATTGTTGACTTACATCTGAATCTCCAGAGGAATAGGTGATTGCTGCTGTTTCAGCTTCTCAACATTCCTGCTATTTGCGTGGGGTGGGTTGACCTAATTAATGTCATAAGGCCATCAGAAGGCTCTTCTCCTTTGTCAGCCCAGTGCTGGCTGTAGGGCTTCCTGGCTGCCTCCTGGGATGGGGTGTAAGTTGCTAGATGTCTTTGCAAGATGCCATGTGGGCACTGTCATACCTCTTTGGCTCATCTGAAGAGGATGTTTCACAGCTACCAGGTAGATGGTAACAGCTAGGGGTTTTTGTTTGGTTGTTTTGGTTTTGATTGGATTGGTTTGGTTATGTGAGTGCATTTTTGGGGGAGCTAGTACTTAGGAATGGTGAGAATGGAGTTCTAAAGATGGGAAATCTCAGGTTTACTCCTTATTCTTGTACTATTTGATCTTTCCTAAACTATTTCATGCTTTTTAGATCTGCAGAAATGTAAAAAAAAACCCAAAACATTAATACTAGAAAAGAGAGTAGCACTGCCTAGCATGTTCATTCTAAGTCAGGAGATCGAATGAATGCTGCAAAGATTTTCTGTGTGGGTAACATAATCTAAGTCAAATATGAGAATCAAAAATGTCCTCATGAATAAACATGATTTCCTGAAAACAGCATCGTTTTCCCTTATCTTGTATCATATTCCTTTTAAAATTTTTATTATTTTGGTTTCAGAAATGGTGTTCAGATGTTCCTGGGATGGTGTTGGTAGAATTGTTAATGGCCCATGGCATGTGTTACCGTGATGTCTGGATGTTTTAAAGGCTTTTTTTATCACAGTGCTTTCAAGTCCAATATATTTTTCTGAGATTGCCTTGCAGTGATATAGCCTAAACAGATTGTTTGCAGCTCTTGAAAATGTTGAGAAAAGGATGCACTTTTATTTAAGCTGTAGATCTTTGTAACAGGCAAAATGATTGCAGCACACATTGTGGAAAAGGTAATTCGCTTTTGACTAGACATTCAAATGAGCAGAGACTGTAATTGTGAGCTTAAGTACTAGAGGTGGGGGAATCTTTAGTTACTTGATTTAGTGATTAAAATGCAAAACCAGAAAGGGTAAGAACTTCTCTGAGGAGCAGCAGAGCTATACTTCACATGTGGATTCCTTGTAGTCAGCGAAATTAGAGAAATTTTTTTTTAAAACATCACCAAAATGTGATTGTGGTATCTTTTGATTTTTTTTTTTTTAATTAAATAATGTGCCATGCATTTGGTGACGTATTTAGAGCTAAAAATAAAGGATTTTGATGTTTCTAGTTTGCATCAGTTCTGATTTTGAAGTAAAATCAACATTTTCAGTGTCAGAATTATTTGCAAAAGTAAATTTGATTTTTCTGATCAACAATTTTAAATGGGCTGAAGCAGGACTTTCAGGATCAGGTGACAATGCCTGGCTACTTTTTGTGTATAATGTGTAAAAATCTCTTGATTTCACTTCCATTTCCTGAAGTATCAATTTTCAGTCTTTGATTTTACCACCGTGATCCCATTATACATAACTCTTCCTCTTTTTGGTCATTTGTGTTTGTATGTAACTCCTAATCAGAATGCTTTCTTCTTTCTTTTTGTTCCAAGTAGCTTCTGTTGCTGACTCTGACTTTTCTACACAGGGAGTTACATGTCTGCAATACTTGATGAGCATACTTCAAACTGTGTAGTTTGTCACTGTATTGTTTGGTTGCAGGAGACAGCTCTGGAAATTCTGTTCACTGCCTTACTCTTTTTTTACCGTCTTTAACTAAGAAGATAACTTTTGCAGTTCATACGGACTGTGCAGTGTTAATGAGAAACTGTGTGCTGTCTAGAAGGTGGGGCAATCCTCAAACTTATATGTCAGAAATATAAACCACCATGGTCTGACCTTTCTTACATTTTCAAAATCAGAGGGGCTCACTGAATGCTAGTAGGGGAAAACTTTGGTTGGCAGTCTAGCCAGTGCTCTAGGATGAAAGGTGCCATGCCTGTTACCTAGCTGTAAATGATCTTTCCTGTGATCAGGAGTAGAATTTATCAGGAACTTGTAGAGAAAATACGGGTTTTTGTTAGATGTTAGAGATGTCACCTGACTGAGACTAGGAAGTTTTCATTTTTAACATAGCACTCTTGATGAGAAGAGTTTTTCTAGGCAGGGATAAAATCCTGACAAATGTGAACAGTGTAACTCAATGCCGAAGTCAGTAATCCTGGTACAGAAGGTGTTTGCAGAGAAATTCCTTAAGCCTGGCAAGAAACAGTCTTAGAAGAATCAATAGTTAACTACTGGGCTTCCTTTCAGAAATGTCTGAAAAACAGTGTGACAGTTTAAAACAAAGGAAGACAACCAACTAGATACAAACATTTCCAGTGTTGCTTCACTATTCAACCATGTAATATTCACAATGATCTTCTTGGCTTTTATATTACTGAAAAGCCACAGTGATAGAAGAAAAAACAGATCTCCCACAAAGCTTCTATGAAAGGGGGTAGGGTTTGGGGATTGCCTTTTTGAGATTTTTTTTCCCTGCATGTATGTGGTTTTCCATAACATAAAGCTCCACAGATAATAAGATGTATGTGTGTATAAAAAGTAAATCCACTAAATGACTGTAACATTTGTAACAAATCAAAATATTTAAATAGAATAGAATTAGAGAATAACTGGACTGGAAGAACCCTTGCAATGCGTTTGGTCTCACCCCTTGCTTAAAGCAGAGCCAACTTTGAAGTTAGATCAAACTTCAAATTTAGATTAGATTGCTTAGGGTCATGCAGAGCTGTGTTTTTAGTATCTCCAGGGATGGAGGTAGCATGACATCTCTGGGAGACCTGTTTCACCACTGAAATTTTTTTCCTAATCTTTAATCAGAATATGGTTGGTTTATCTTGTGTCTGTTCTCACCTTTTGTTTTAACTTTGCACCTCTAAAATAAGTCTCCATCCACTCTGCAACCTGCCTTTAGATAGCTGAAAATGGCAGTAAGATTGCCTCCTTAATAATTACTTTCTGCACACTGGAGAAACACAGCACTCTTGGTCTATATTTGTATGTCCTGTGCTCCAGGCCCCTGAATATCCTGGTGGCCCTGTGCTGGACTCACTCCAGTTTGTCTGTCTTGTGCTGGGGAGCTCAAAACTGGACTGAGTGCTCCAGATGAGGTCTCGGGTGATGAGTAGGAGAGGAATGTTATTCCAAATCACAGCTGTAGTAGTCTATTTTGTGACATCTGAGTCCCTATTACTCTACTGGGTCCACTGTAAGTTTCAGTTAGCAAACTAAATAACTAGCTAGGGAAAACAAAATCTGCTCATAAAGCTTGGAGATGTGCAACAATTGAAGTACTGCAGAAGTCTGTCTGAGTTTTCTACAAGGGTTATCATGAGGTCAAAGCAGATTCTGACTTTGAGAACAAACTTAAATTTTCTCTGAGATAACATCTCTACAAGGTAACATTCCGAACTTTAAGGTGGTTCCAGAAACAGTGAAGGAACCTTTGTTCCTAAATTAACTATTTTTTTCCTCTTTTTTTGGTGCTATTAGTTGTGGTCCTTAGATTTGATCCAGATTTTTCCTGTTGTTTGGGCACTTCACATTTTTCAGACTCAGAGAATCATTTAGGTTGGAAAAGACCTTTAAGATC
>NW_010972698.1:2095956-2213335 GCF_000737465.1 Haliaeetus leucocephalus | reverse complement strand
GTGTCAAAGGTTTTACTAAAGTCTAGATAGACAACATCCACAGCCTTTCCCTCATCTACTAAGCAGGTCACCTTGTCATAGAAGGAGATCAGGTTAGTCAAGCAGGACCTGCCTTTCACAAACCCATGCTGGCTGGGCCTGATCACCTGATTGTCCTCTATGTGCCGTGTGACTGCACACAAGATGATCTGCTCCATAACCTTCCCCAGCACCAGGGTCAGGCTGACAGGCCTGTAGTTCTCTGGATCCTCCTTCCGTCCCTTTTTGTAGATGGGCGTCACATTTGCTAATTTCCAGTCAACTGGGATCTCCCCAGTTAGCCAGGACTGCTGATAAATGGTGGAAAGTGGCTTGGTGAGCACTTCTGCCAGCTCCCTCAGTACCCTTTTCTGTCTTTCTGGATTTTCTGCAGATAATAATCACAAAAGAAATTATTATGAAATAGCTGGATATCAGACACATACATTTGCGTTGTGCATGTTTTCTCTGCAAATAAAACTAGTATAGCTTGTGTGTGTGTCTATGTGTATGTATAAAATATAAAAAAAAAATATTTTGTGATAGAGGGTTTGTGATTTAAGGTTTGAAAAGAATATATATTACCATTTAGCCTTGATTCTGGTTTTATTCACCAGTTAGAAGGTGATACCTGTTGTCATGTTATCATGTGCTGTATTTTATTGCCATATTGTCATATTTTAAAATAAACATATAGTTTACTATGTCATCTAAATTTCCACTGTGGTTTCCTTACGCTTTTTTAGTTTTCTGACAACCTATTATTTTTATTGTATATTACTATTAGTGGCAGCCTTATTATGCTGGGGTCTGTTGAAACACAAAGTGCGTATCTGGTGGGGTTTATAGCCTATGTAAACAGGACATGCAAAATATAGCGGTGCTGTTTTTCCTTTTTAACAGATATTGAGGTATAGTCTTACAGAAAGTAGTTTTGTCTTAATGCCTTTGGATTTGGCTTTGCACTTTGCTTGGCACTATAATAACCTGCAGATTCTGTCTTGTTTCCTTTGCTTTTCCCTATTCCATTTGTTTCTTTCGTCACCTCTACTGAGATTAGTTGTTCTATTTTTGATATGTCTCTAATAAATAGGCACTCCAGACTTACAAACAGATTGGATGTATGTGCATAGGTACTGCTCCACTGACTAATTCCTGTTACTTGGATTAAAGTACAGTGACTTTATAAAGTTCACAAGCTTTTTAAAGCTATATGATCATCTTTGTCATTGCAGTTTATCACATTTTACAGTTTTCTAACAAATATTTTGGGTAACAAATGCTTGAATACATAATCCTGTCTAAGAAGAGTTTTGTGTTAAATGGGATTTTTATTAATTTATTTAGATAATCTCTATACAGGTTAAAGGGACTATGCAGCTGAAGTACTGATACATAGCTCTATAACTTGCATCCTATTTCTGCTTGATTGCTCCAAGTGAAAAAGGTACAAGGCCTTCTCAACACAAAACACTGTGAATCAAAACAATTCCAAAGAGAAGCCCTATCAAGTGTAATGGTAGGATGAGATGGGGCAATACAAGAAGGGAAGAAGATGTTAGAGTGTTCTTGAAGATGGAGAAGAGTCAGAATAATCCTTTCCTTTTTTCTGCTGTGTTTGAGCAGTCTACCCTGACCACTGCAACTGCTAGCTTTAAATTGCTAAAATATTTGAACAAGTTAATGCTCATCTGAACTGTAATTAGCAGTTTATTAACAGTGGTAATGTGGGTTTACCTTTTGCATCAGACATGTTTGTATGAATGGGTCATGTGCTAGAACACTGCAAGTATCTGGTTTATTTTTAGTTGATGGAACATAGCTCACATTCTACTGAGGTTTATTTTGAGATCAGGTGTGATATATTGCAATCACAGACTCTAAAATTTTTTCCACTGCTCTTAATTTTTAATATGTTGCTTTCCGATAAAATCCGTGTTCTGCAACTCTTCTGTACAGTTGGCCACCATAAAGAAGTGCTTCCAGATCCCTGACAACAGCAGAGCTACACGTTCAAGAACCTTGCAAAATCAGATCTCAATTTCTGATTATGATTGTGCAGGGGTTGGATTCTCTCAGGCATCAGATACGTAGTTGATACTTGGAATAATGCAGGCAGCATACCAGAACATAGATTGACCCATGATAGTATAAATGCCCTTAATTCCTTCCAAAAGGGAGAAAACATGAATATGTATATGATTTATATCCTACGATATTAACTGCTGGTCTCTACAATGATGGTGTAAAAAGAACTTGTGATGGGTTGACCCTGGCTGGATGCCAGGTGCCCACCAAAGCCCGTCTATCACTCCCCTCCTCAGCTGGACAGGGGAGAGAAAATATATCAAAAGGCTCGTGGGTCAAGATAAGGACAGGAGAGATCACTCACCAGTTACCGTCATGGGCAAAACAGACTCAGCTTGGGGAAAATTAACTCAATTTATTACAAATCAACCAGAGTAGGGTAATGAGAAATAAACCCAAATCTCAGAACACCTTCTCTCCACCCCTCCCTTCTTCCTGGGCACAACTTCACTCCCGGATTCTCTACCAACCCCCTCAGGGGTGCAGGGGGACGGGGAATGGGGTTTACGGTCAGTTCATCACACGTTATTTTCTGCTGCTTCATCCTCCTCAGGGGCAGGACTCATCACACTCTTCCCCTGCTCCAGTGTGGGGTCCCTCCCACGGGAGACAGTCCTCCACGAACTTCTCCAACGTGAGTGCTTCCCATGGGCTGCATTTTTTCACAAACTGCTCCAGCATGGGTCCTTTCCATGGCGTGCAGTCCTTCAGGAGCACACTGCTCCAGCGTGGGTCCCCCACGGGGTCACGAGTCCTGCCAGAAAACCTGCTCTGTGGGCTCCTCCCTCCATGGGGCCACAGGTCCTGCCAGGAGCCTGCTCCAGCGTGGGCTTCCCACGGGGTCACAGCCTCCTTTGGGAACCCACCTGCTCTGCTGTGGGGTCCTCCCCAGGCTGCAGGTGGAGATCTGCTCCCCCGTGGACCTCCCTGGGCTGCAGGGGGACAGCCTGCCTCACCATGGTCTTCCCCACGGGCTGCAGGGGAATCTCTGCTCCGGCGCCTGGAGCATCTCCTCCCCCTCCTTCTTCACTGACCTGGGGGTCTGCAGGGTTGTTTCTCTTACATGTTCTCACTCCTCTCTCCGGCTGCCGTTTCCGTCTGTCCCAACTTTTTTCCTTCTTAAAAATGTTATCCCAGAGGCGTTACCACTATCGCGGATGGGCTCGGCCTTGGCCGGCGGCAGGTCCGTCTTGGAGCCGGCTGGTATGGGCTCTGTCGGACACAGGGGAAGCTTCCAGCAGCTTCTTACAGAAGCCACCCCTGTAGCCCCCCCCACTACCAAAACCTTGCCACACAAAGCCAATACAGAACTTTTCTACCTGTCCCCGAGCATAAAGTTTATCTTCATTAAGTAAGTGATGCATTTCTAATCAAATATTTTAAATAAAATATTCACAGGGCAATCTTTGACAATTTAGCAAGGAAACGTAGGTGTAAAAGTTTTTTTGTAGTGCAGACAGTCATGACTGACACAAGTATGCGGGTGCCTTGACAGGCTGTTCTTGTCGCTGTTCCCTAGAGGTTTCAGGGGTGGTTTATTGCCTCTAGATACAAGGCATGTAGCTTGCATCACTAAATGTTAGAGATGAGATAATTTTGATTACTTTTCAGAGGATCTGATTGTTAAAACAAATCCCTTTGGATCCATATATAGGACCATAAATCTCATTCTGTCTCTGGATTATTGAAAGTGGCACTCTGAGGCTTGAAAGCTAGACTAAATGAAGAGACTAAGTTAATTTCTGTAATGATTAAAAAAAAACAGAACAGAAATTTACAAGATTATGTAGTGATTTAGCCAAAACACAGATTTTATTATAATTTAATATTTCCTGTTATAATATTAACAGACCTATTAAATTATTATAATAAATAATAATTTAATATGTCTTAGTTATTTTTATTCAGCACCACAGTTAGGTGAAGTCACTGATCTTTTGCATAATGAGTAAGAATTGAATCTGGTTCTTGTTTTGTTTATTCCTATTACATAACTAGTCACCAGCTACATATTTAAATTTACCTTTTTACAAAAAAATGTTAGGCAATTCTAAGAATTTGCGGATCTCTTATTCTAGAGAGAGAGAGAGATATGAATATTTTTCCTTAACACCTGTATTACTCTGAATGTTCTCAAATATCAATACATACTTCCCTGTAGTATGAAGTAGTTATACCTGTCCCCATGACATTTTTAAGTTTGAAAAGACAAGTTAGATAAGATTTTTTTTTTTTTTCCCAGTTAGGCATAATACAATAATATTATGAATATCTATAACATCTGGGGCTATGCATAGGGGTTTGTGGTATGTATAATTGAGCATATCCTTATAATTTTATTTAAGGATGATATTATTATGCTCCTTTTAATTTTTCCTTGGTTGGAAAGTTACATTTTTCAGAGACCATCCCAAAAGGCTGCATTCTCAGGGGTTTCAAGATCTTGCTCTGTATAGCAAAAAGCTTCCAATTCTGCTGCTGCTTCATTAAAAACTCTCTTCTGGATCCTGTGCTGCTCTGCAGAGAAGTGTACTGCTATAAATTAAATTGCCTTCTGAACAGTGTCTGTAGGTATGGAAAGAACAGGATCTCGTGTTGTGATTTGCGATGATCTAAGGTCCTAATTTGCATATCACCTAGCAATTAGCATCAAACCATAATGTTGTTCTGGCACAGCACAAAAAATTCCTCCACAAACCAATCGCCAAATCCAGTACAGCTTGCTTCTGTATGTGACTAGGCTCAGTGCAACTTCTGCTGCAGTTTATCTATGTTTAGGGCTTGCACTTGTGTAATTACCTCATTGAATCTAATTCTGCTCCCAAACCTCAACAAAAGGTGGCCAGAAAGACCACTTGGTGTGTTAATGATTGCTTTGTCTTGTAAATAGTCAGGGGCTTCAGTGGGTTTTGGGGGTTTCCGGGTTGTTGTGGTGTTTTGGTTTTTTTTAAACTTTACTGAGGCATAAAAAATAGACTATGAGGAAGAATAGATCTTTCTGAGGTTTAAATGAACTTCAATGGGGTGAGAAGGGGACCAAATTGAATCATGACACTTACTCCTGTATGTTCAGGTTTGCTCAACCATAATTAAAAGATTCTAATTGGTTTGCATTAGTTTTGGCTGTAAGGTGGAAACTGCACGTCTTTTCCACACTATTTGTAATGTAGTGATGCCAGTAATGTATGTATTTAATTCAGCTTTCGGTTGGATATAATCCAAGGCCATGCTGGAGAACAATTAGAGGAAGGACTTGTATGAATAAAGTAGATTGCTCTTAACGTTTCTATTATTACTTTCTGAAAGGTTTGCAATTACTTCATCTCCTTCATTCAAGCTACCTCTGTAAAGGTTAGAAAAAAAGTGGTTTTGGGGGGAGGAAGGTTGTCTTTTAGGTTTTTTTTGACGGGAATTGCATCTTAATGACAAATGGTTCTTTGCTGATAGGAGGGAAAAAAAAGAATTAATGGTTCAATTAGGGATGAACAAATGCTGCCAGGAAGAAAATCAGAACTTGTTCAATGTAGATGCTGTATATTATCTGAGTAGAACTTCAATGATTGCTTCGGTGCTGTTAATGCTAAGTTCCACACTTAAGTTTCTTAAACCTCCAGTGGGATATTTTGGCTGCACTGTCCTTCGTTCAGCATTTACTATTGCATTGTCTCTGACCCTGTAGATTTTTTGATTTGTTAGGCAACATTCTTGTGCTTTTAAGTCCATTAACAACATTCCAGAGTCCTGTGGATTTGATCTGATTTGGCTTGTGCTATTTTTTTGTGAGGCAAGATATCTTCACCATCATTCTTCCACTCACCGCTGTCCTTGGCAATAAAATGTAGGAAATACCAACTAGATCTGGGACACTTGCCTTTAAGTTCCACACTGAATTATGCTGCCCCTGTTCATTTACTTAGAAAGTAACAGCAGTTTCATAACTGTAGCTCTTTATATATACTTGATTTTGACAGATTACATGAGGTGCCAAACTGAGATTACTCTCTTAACCTTTTTTGTGGGTTTTGTTGTGTGGGGTTTTTTTTCAGTCAGGATGGGGGTGGGGTGGAATTTTCCTGATGATATGGAAGGGTCTATGCTACTATCCCCTCTTGACAGTATAGAATGGAAATTGAAATGAAGGCAATTTCTCACACTCAGAGTATTAGCATATTCAGTCACAGTTCCTAAGGCCAAGGAGCCAATCACAGCAAACTTATATTTAAATGAGGAGTAGTTTTGAATGTTTACCCAAGTGTGAAGTTGGGTTTGAATTGGCCAATTGACGGAGCTACTTTGTGAGGTTGTATAGTCCCTGGGAAGATCTTTTTTAGACAAGGGTTTTCAGAGAACCTGAGATTTCCCACGTTCTACTGTAAACGCTGTGGATGTGACTTATCTACTATAGCTGTAAAAATGTCTAATCTAAGCAAATTGCTTAGGCTTCCTTTTAGTCAGTAAAGAACTTCGAGGAACTGATCGGTCCCTTTTTAAGATATGTGAAGCACATTGTCTTTAGAAATGGCCATTTGTCTTCATGGACTACAGAAAAGAAACTGAGTGACCATCTTTGACTAGAATATAAGGTAGGTAGAGAGGGTGCTCTCCTATGTGATGTGGGCCTCCACCTTAAGTTTGTCTGTGATATTGAATGTTGTTTTAAATGTTTATCTTTTGTTTCATTGTTACCATAACTCCAATGTTTTGACAAGTTACATGATAGTAAAACACTGTAGCATTATAGATTTTAGGGAAATAATGGTATATAGGTTCAAACTATTTGCTTGGGGGGTTTTGTGCTCTTTCAACTCAATTTGCAGTTCAGGACAAACCTGCTAAAGGATAACAACTAGGCTTTCCTTGTAATTGGGTGATCTTTAAAAGCTGAAAAAAGGCTTTTCATATAAGTATAAAGTTATTACCTGACTTGAGACTTTGAAATACCTTTATGTTAAGTAAAGGTCTAGGGTGTAATATGTTTTGCAGAATTGCTATTTTATTAAATTTTGCATAAAGATAGAGTTGGAAGAATTCTATTGTTGAGTAGTGCTAAAATATGGAAATTTTTATTTTCTTCCAGCTGTGAGTGCTTGTAAAATACCATACACTAAAAGTGTCATGTCTGCTGAAAGATAGTTCTAAGGCACTAGGATTGTTTCCGTCTTCCAAATAGGCACGAACTTAGAATAAAACATTTGTTGTGTAAACCACATTGTTTTATTAAATACCTTCCATTTATCATTATTTATTATTTTATTTGACCATAAAAGCATGAATTACTTACCCAAATAACTTACAAACTGGAATACGGAATTAAAAATATGGAGTATGTATCACTCCTATGCCTTGTGTAGCTTTCAGAAATTATGTATTATCCTCAAGAATTTGCATGAATATGTAGGTTTCTAAGGCAGAGAAGTGGCCACTCACAAATGGGAAAAAACATTAACATGGTGTAGATGTCCCCATGCTATTGGATTCCACCCCAAATTACCAGACAAGATCATCAGTTGGTTTGATGTAATTGATATGTGTTGTTTTATGCTGACAGCCTGATTTCCGAAGTATTAGCCCACAGTCCAGTGTTGTGAGCTACATGCTCATATAACATGGCTTCACTAAGGGCAAATTGTGCCTGACAAATCTGGTGGCCTTCTATGACATGGTTACAGCGTTGGTGGATAAGGGAAGAGCAACGGACATCATCTACCTGGACTTGTGCAAAGCATTTGGCACTGTCCTGCACGACATCCTTGTCTCTAAATTGGAGAGACATGGATTTGACAGATGGACCACTTGGTGGATAAGGAATTGGCTGGATGGGCACTCTCAAAGAGTTGCGGTCAACAGCTCAATGTCCAAGTGGAGACCAGTGACGAGTGGTGTTCCTCAGGGGTCGGTATTGGGACCGGCGCTGTTTAACATCTTTGTCAGCAATATGGACAGTGGGATTGAGTGCACCCTCAGCGAGTTTGCTGATGACTCCAAGTTGTGTAGTGCGGTTGACACACTGGAGGCAAGGGATACCATCCAGATGGACCTGGACAGGCTTGAGAGGTGGGCCTGTGTGAACCTCATGAAGTTCAACAAGGCCACGTGTAAGGTCCTGCACATGGGTCGAGGCAATCCCAAGCACAAATACAGGCTGGGCGATGAGTGGTTTGAGAGCAGCCCTGCAGAGAAGGACTTGGGGATACTGGTGGATGAAAAGCTGGACATGAGCCAGCAATGTGTGCTCGCAGCCCAGAAAGCCAATGACATTCTGGGCTGCATCAAAACAAGCGTAGCCAGCAGGTTGAGGGAGGTGATTTCCCCCCTCCACTTGACTCTCATGAGACCCCACCTGGAGTACTGCGTTCAGCTCTGGGGCCCCCAAGATAAGAAGGACATGGACTTGCTTGATCGAGCAGGTCCAGAGGAGGGCCACAAAGATGATCAGAGGGCTGAAGCACCTCTCCTATTAGGACAGGCTGAGAGAGTTGAGATTGTTCAGCCTGGAGAATAGAAGGCTCTGGGGAGACCTTATAGCAGCCTTCTAGTACCTAAAGGGGGCCTACAAGAAAGCTGGAGAGGGACTTTTACAAGGGCATGCAATGATAGGACAAGGGGTAGTGGCTTTAAACTGAAAGAGGGTAGATTTAGATTAGATCTAAGGAAGTTCTTCACTGTGAAGGTGGTGAGGCACTGGAACAGGTTGCCCAGAGAAGCTGTGGATGCCCCATCCCTGGCAGTGTTCAAGGCCAGGTTGGATGGGGCTTTGAGCAACGTGGTCTGGTGGAAGGTGTCCCTGCCCATGGCAGGAGGGTTGGAACTAGATGATCTTTAAGGTCCCTTCCAACCCAAACCATTCAATGATTCTATGATATATTATAGTGGTGTAAAACTAAATCCTATAAGATTATACCTTTAGCACTCTTGCTTTATGGTATGATCCCATCCACCCTCATTAGCTAAGCAAGCATAAGCCAGCTCCCTCTGAGCAGACTCTCCAAGCTCCACTCCTGTATTTAGTGCAGGGAGTACAGACTGGCTCTGAAGATGCCTGAGTATCTCTTTATCTTTTTGGGGCATCATGAGAAATAGGAGAAAAAACAAAACAAGAAACCAAAGTCTTTCCCACAGCTTAAATTGCATAATTCTTTCTCCTTTGCATCATTCAGAAAATGAAATATCAATTCCAATTTTTGATGTATAAATTTGAAGTCATACCCAGGAAGGGTAAAGACCTTCCTGACATCATTTCTGTGTGGCTACAGAGGCCCACATCATATTTATAATTAACTTAATTTAGTAATTTAGACAGACTTGAGAGTGTATCTAACAGTATTAACCAGTTAGTGAAACTTACAGAAGCAGCTGAGTCAGCTTGCTGAGTTACTACAGCAGTAATACACTGTTGCAACTTCATTTTTCTGTGTAAAGGACACAATTCTGAGACTTTTTACATCTGTTTATGTTTTTTCAGGGCAAGTATTATGGCTTTATCATGAATGTGGAGACCCTAACTTAGGATCCTGCTCTGAGTTCTCACCAAGCTAAGCCTTTCTTGTCAGTCATCTGTAGAGAGATGTAAGGATTAACCACTTTATCTAATTAGTCCTCTTGGTTAGGTTCTTAAATTAAGCTTTGTGGTTGGGTTGTACCTGTCTCTTCATGCTAAAGTCTCTGTTGTTGCAACTTTGTTAATGGCATTCAAGTTACCCAGATTAAATCTAGTCTGGATGTTTGCACACACTGCAAACAGATCCATTTCCAAAGTGATTGCCCTAAGTTACGGCAGTCTCTTAGAGCTCTTTGTGGGCTATTCTGCTGCTGCACACAACGTGAATTTTTTCAAGGCTCTCACTCATTCAGTCTCTGTCTCTCTCTAGCTCATTAGTGTGAGAGCAATCAAAAGCTGGACGCTAACTTTAGATGTTCTAAATTATCCTTGGGGGAGCCTAGAGAGTTAGATTTCCCTGGGCTAAAGTTGACCTTTGTGAACTTACTCTGCATAAAATTTGGCAAAACTTACCCAGTATTAACTTAAACTGCACTTACTTCCACAGGAGTAGCTGACTTATTTAACGTTCAGATACGAGGCTGTACTTGCAAGGAGTTTATTTCAGCTTAAGAGACCCAGTCTTTCTAAGAATTCAGATATCCTTCATTTTAAGTAAATAGCTTTATTCTCTTCTAGTCATTTTTAACAATTGAATCAACCTTAACTAGAATCAACCCACACGGTTCTTGTACATTTGGCAGCAAAATCTATTGGTTTTCTGTCCTTTTTTCACTAGGACATTTCAAATAAGGACAGTTCACCTTTATCCTTGGGAGGAAAAAGAATTTATTAGGAAAGGGAACTTATTAAAATAAACAATTATCATGTATTATTTAAGAGTTGGAGTGAAGTTACCTTGGATATATGTAGTACCTATGACTTGACAGACTGTTCACTTCTACCTCCTTGTAGTCAATTAATTGCCTGAAGGACTAAAGTCACTTTGTGACTCAGTGACATGAAGAAGAGACCACCTTAGCTGCTCACTGCTGAGCCTTTCTCTCAGATTTGCTGTGTTAAATTCCTTTATAGTCTCCTCTGAACATGGTTCTCATAAAATGATTCAAGTTACTTAAATGGTTGCAATTCCACCCCCCAAACTAAATCACTTTTTGAACCATATTGGAGAGCAATTACATGTACATGCTGGTAGAGTTTGTGGGCAGTAACCTCAACTGATGGCAGCACTATATCAAGATGAGGGTAGAAACCTCCCTACCCTTGGGGTGTTGTAGGTAGGACAGCCCACAGCTCTAATTTATAAGCACTTAATTTTGAATAACTGTATAGTAGTTATTTATAAACATATTTATTGTACTTATATATTTGGGAGTGATATAGGTTGTATCATATTCTCCTGTTTTGTTCATGCTGGTATGTGTAAAGCGGGTTAGAAGACATTGAATTATTCCAGTTTAAACTTAATTTTCAAAGTATTTTTCTGAAGTGAGGAGGTGGTGTAAAGGTGTGCTTTGGCAATTGCTGGGGAGGAAAAGAGTTGAATTTATGAATGCTGGAAGTCATTATATAGTCAAAGAAAAACTATCATTATTCCTTAACTGAGAGACTGCTTGTGTGCTTGGCAAAAGAGCAGGTATCTAAGGCAAACAACAGATGATTGGTATAGATGCACTGACCTTGGTTGGCTGCTATAAACTATTAATTTGATGTCTTTTTCTGTTGTGGTGGGTTGACCCTGGCTGGATGCCAGGTGCCCACCAAAGCCAGTCTATCACTCTCCTCCCCAGCTGGACAGGGGAGAGAAAATATAATGAAAGGCTCATGGGTTGAGATGAGGACAGGGGGAGATCACTCACCAATTACCATCACAGGCAAACCAGACTCAACTTGGGGAAAATGAATTTAATTTATTACCAATCAAATCAGAGTAGGGTAATGAGAAAGAAAAACCAAATCTTAAAACACCTTCCCCCCACCCCTCCCTTCTTCCTGGGCACAGCTTCACTCCCAATTTTCTCAACCTCCTCCCCTTACAGCAGCACAGGGGGACAGGGAATGGGGGTTGCCATCAGTTCATCATATGTTGTCTCTGCTGCTCCTTCCTCCTCAAGGGGAGGACTCCTCACACTCTTCCTCCCACGGGAGACAGTCCTCCACAAAATGCTCCAATGTGGGGTCTCTCCCACAGGCTGCAGTTCTTCATGAACTGCTCCAGCGTGGGTCCCTTCCATGGGCTGCAGTCCTTCAGGCACAGACTGCTCCAGCGTGGGTCCCCCATGGGGTCACAAGTCCTGCCAAAAAACCTGCTCCAGCGTGGGCTCCTCTCTCCACAGATGACATGTCCTGCCAGGAGCCTGCTCCAGTGTGGGCTTCCCATGGGTCACAGTCTCCTTCAGGCATCCCCCTGCTCCAGCGTGGGGTCCTCCCCAGGCTGCAGGTGGAGATCTGCTCCCCCGTGGACCTCCCTGGGCTGCAGGGGGACAGCCTGCCTCACCATGGTCTTCCCCATGGGCTGCAGGGGAATCTCTGCTCCGGTGCCTGGAGCATCTCCTCCCCCTCCTTCTGCACTGACCTGGGGGTCTGCAGGGCTGTTTCTCTCACATCTTCTCACTCCTCTCTCTGGCTGCAGTTTCTGTGCTGCACCAACTTTTTTTTCCTTCTTAAATCTGTTATCCCAGAGGCGTTACCACTGTTGCTGATGGACTCGGCCTTGGCCAGCGGTGGGTCTCTCTTGGAGCCGGCTGGTATTGGCTCTGTCAGACATAGGGGAAGCTTCTAGGAGCTTCTCATGGAAGCCACCCCTGTAGCCCCCCAGCTACCAAAGCCTTGCCATGCAAACCCAATACATGTTTCCGTAACACGAGCAAATCAAATAAAAAAGCATTTATTGTTCATCTAAAATGGGAGCGTCTAATTTCAAGTAGTTAGTGCTTGCTTAACTGGGAAATATATAAACAGTTTGTAATAACCTGAAACTTTACAAAGACAGAGATACTGGTCTATGGATCCAGCAGATAATCCAACAGAATCTCTGAATTCTGGAAAATTTGGAGCTATGGGAACTGTAGAAATTTCCCAAATTCACTTTCATTTTCTCATTTGGAAGATTCTCTTGGACCACCTTTTGAATCTGGGCAGCACATCTTTTAGTTCTGGATGTTGTTGTCTATGCATCTTCCTTGATGTTGGTGAAATCATGTGTAATTTGCAGGTATAAACTAAACAAAATTATCCCTTTTATTTCTAAAGTTAGTTTGAATTCATAATGGATAAGTGTTCTTTGTGGAGCTTAAATTGTGGAAAAAAAGTACATGATTTATTCAGCCATCTGAACAGCCTGGCTCTAAGTTAAAATCTACAGTTGGCTAATGTGGACAGGTAGTACACTTGCTGTGCTTTCATGTGTGTTCTCCTGAAAATGAAACAGAAGACCTTTGTTTATACAGAAAGACTTGAGTAGCTGTTTAAATGAAAGCTTGTTATTAGAGGTAATGTTATACTTCTGTAAAATAAATGTAATCTCTCAGGCTCTTATAGCATATGATAGCCAATAAACTGAAAGGACTTCCTGAAAACTGTGAAACTAAGCTTTGCAGAACTCTGCTGAAGTAGTGTATGTATCTGCATATGAGGCAGTGTAGTCTCTGGCTGGTCTCTTCTTACTCTTATCCCTGGGACTTTTTAGTTTCACACCAAATTTAGAGTAGCCTGTGTTCAAACTCAGGATAGAGAAATAAACTTTCCCAGAAAAATTTCCCTTAATATGTAGGGACTGATCAAGAAAACTCTGTGGTTTATGTATATTATAGTCCATCTTAACAACATAAAATACTTAAAGGAATGAAATCAGGCTTAGGTGAACAAAACCTGCTCTTGAAAAGAAGTGGAGGCTGGCTGAAGAAATGTCTGTAAATGTTTGGATTCTCTCACCCATACTACTTTAAAATTATGACTAGTCTTCTGTTCTCCAGTTCTTTTTTATTTACTCTTATATTGATTTATTTATTCTCCCACCTCTATCTACTGCTAGAAAGAGGGTTTTTTCTAACCTTTTGTATTTGGTGTAGTGGGACTCGATGAATGAAACGGGTAAGAAATAAGTATAGATTTAACATTGTGTTTGCTGGCTGTTTGGCATTCTCTGAAAACATATTACATTATTCTGAGTTAATAATCAATTAGTAATAAGATTTTTCATAATCCAGTAATAGCTGCAATAAAGGACAATTTACTGAGCTGAATATTGTTGGCTATAATAGCAAATGCAGCATTGCTTTTGGCCACCATTGAATATTCCCTGGAATTCATCTTGTTAGTAATGAAAATGGTATTGACTATACTTAGTAAATCTTACTGCATTAAAAATCAGCAAGTGTCCTGCCTAAAAATAAACCAGAAAAAAATTGAACACAATTAATTTTCTTCTTTCCTGTTGTTATTAGAAGCTTCAGTAAAATATGATGGTAGGTGAGTTGAAAAATAGACCTTGGAAAGCTTTTGTGAAGCTGGGACAGCGTAGCTTGTGTGAGTAGGGTAGAAAACTCTGCACTCTGGTGAGGTGGAGTTTTCAGATGCCAAGGCATGGAAGGCAAAGAAAAATTAAGTTCTATTCATTTTCAAGACTTTACTAGTAAATTTCTCTCTCAGTCAAGATGATTTAGACATTCAGCTCTTGGGAAAACACCCTAACCTACGGGATTTCAGTTACATCCTCCCCATTCCTTTTGAAATGTTCAGCATACAGAAAAGAATTAAAAATGTATTGGATATAAAAGTAGAATTGTTCATTTGAGGCAGTTTCCACATTTCACAAAGTCTAGCAGTTACAATCTAGATGCAACTAGATTGTAATTATTTGCTTTCTTCTGTAAGACTGTTTCTTTCTTGTTTAGAAATAACTGATGTCTGTTGTTCTACAAGTTAAATACCATTTTATCACTCACTAAGCATCTACAGATTGTGATTTATTTATTAGAAATAACAGGTACTTTGAACAATCTCAGATTTGTAATTAAGTTGTTAGGATTCCTTATTGGCATGCAGCTTTTCACTAACTTAAAATTATAATCATTTTTATGTATCATAACTTTTTACACGCTTATTAGAGGTACTCCAAACTTTGTGATACATGTGGTAAGCATCCATAAAACTGTATGCTGCCAATTTGAATTTTAATGAGAGATCCTTACACTTCTCGATACTGTTCTGTTAAATTGTAACTTCAGATATTGTAACTAGAAATCTTCTTTTCCTGTTCTTTTTCTATTAAGAGAATTACTAGATCTGTACCTTGAACATTTGCTGTTCAGCCCCAGTGAGTTCTGTCATTATTCCAACACTGAAAGAGGTCTTGGAACTAAAGCATTCTGACATGTTGTCCTGCTTTCTTGCACAGCTATTTCATGTCTTCACAGAACATGTTTCAAACATTGCACTGAGTATGCTTAATACTTTTTCCCCCCCAAACCCCACATTTTATTGTTGAGGTGACAATTTGGTATATGGTCAATTAAATGTGTGAAAGCTGTTTATAACTTTACAGGGATTTATTAGGAGGTGGAATACCAGCGAGACATGCTTGATTTTCCTTATATAGGGCAAGATCTTTGTCAAGCACATTTTACAAGTATTTGATGCTTCAACTTGGCTGGAAAACCAGTAACATGTTCTGTGTAGTTAAGGACCATGTTTTATTCCACCTATTACTTACTCCTGGGGAAATCTGAATAGACTGATAGCTAAGTAGAGTTCTTGTGTTCAAGGTGATAGTTACTGAGGTCATCTACAGAAACTTCTTTCCTTCCTCTACTAATATATAGATTACGAAGTTACCATCCCTCTGGTGTTTCTTTCCTGAGGTGAGGTGCTGCAATTACACTACACTTGACCTTAGCCAAAATGCCAAGAAGTGATTTGACCGAGTCGATGCTTCTCCACTATGTGAGTGCAAAGTAAAATGTGCTTACTTATGAGCATCTTCACTGGACATTCAGCCTGCTGCCGGTGCTGCTTCTGTTTTTCTAGATGGCTTAGAAAAGGATATGCCTTCTGTGTTCTGTGAACAGTATTTTTCCTTCTCATCTTCTAGGAACCTTTTGTTTCACAGAGTTTAATGACCTCCCTCTCAAGTGTAGGTGCAGATGTTATTTTTAATGGATCATTTTGGTGACTGGTTGTCGTGGTTTAACCCCAGCCAGCAACTAAGCACCACGCAGCCGCTCACTCACTCCCCCCCCATCCAGTGGGATGGGGGAGAAAATCAGGAAAAGAAGTAAAACTCCTGGGTTGAGATAAGAACGATTTAATAGAACAGAAAAGAAGAGACTAATAATGATAATGATAACACTAATAAAATGACAGCAGTAATAATAAAAGGATTGAAATGTACAAATGATGCGCAGGGCAATTGCTCACCCCCCGCCGACCGACACCCAGCCAGTCCCCCAGAGGCGAATCCCTCCCCCCCCCCCTTCCCAGTTCCTAACCTATATGGGACGTCCCATGGTATGGAATACACTGTTGGCCAGTTTGGGTCAGGTGCCCTGGCTGGGCATGAGAAGCTGAAAAATCCTTGACTGTAGTCTAAACACTACTGAGCAACAACTGAAAACATCAGTGTTATCAACATTCTTCACATACTGAACTCAAAACATAGCACTGTACCAGCTACTAGGAAGACAGTTAACTACATCCCAGCTGAAACACTGGTTTACAGCATGAATTCACAAGTATCATCAGAAGTGGAGAGAAGTTGGACTGTAGCGTGGTGGTGGGAAATGGTGACTAGGGACTGGATGTTAACTTGACTTGTTGTCAAGGCAAATGTTCAGAGAATGGTGACCCTATAGCTCAGTGCTAAAAGGTTCAGCCCTGAAATCTTTAACAGTAGGGTTATTAACACTGTAATGTTTCTAAGTGGCTGCAAAGCTAACCTATTTTTTGTACCATTTCAGTGTTGGTAAATTCAAGTTGGGGGCATGAGGAATTTACTGAAATCTCATAAAATCTCTTCTCTTTAGGAAATAAAATTGTTCCAGGTAAAGTGATTAAAAATACTTTCCAAATAATTGGTGCCATTTTGATTTTTAGTAATTATCTAATTAAAAAAAAAGTTGCTTAGAAATCCTAGTTGCATACGTGGTGACGGACCTGAATACACTTGTAATTGCTGGACATTAGCACAGTTATCAGCTCAGTCTGTAGAGTCCCAGTGGGTGTCATACTTCATTTGCTGCTGGTGCTTTTGATGTTGGTGAATGCACATGTAAGTGCTGGCCATTAACAGGGTTATTAGTGTAGCCGACACTTTCCCAATAGAATACCACCAGCAGTTGTTAAGGACGTCACAGAGGTTTATGCATCCTCTCCTTGTTCAAAATGAGCATTTTGCAACTGCCAGATGACTTTTACTACCTTTCTAAACTCAGCTGCATATGTGTGCATGTGTGTATGCCTTTGTGCAAAACAGAGATGGATCAGTAAAAGAAGAACTGCACAGAACGAAGAGCAGTCCATCTCTACAATACCACCACCCAAATTAGTAATGGCTGCCCAAGCAAAGTGGTACAATTTTAAGGAACCAAGGTCAAATGTTAGCCTGGAAACAAATGCAACAACTCTATGCTCTGAAAATGCTTATTGCCAATAATACCTGATTATGCCAACTGAGTCATTGATATCTGCTAAAACACAGCATCAAAGACTAAGTTAGGAAGAAAGTATCTCAGGTCTTCCTGGCTGTCTTGCCACATCGGTGATGTTAAGATTGAATTCATAATCTGAGATAAAGTATGGAAAGGGGGCAGAATGCATGGGAAAGCCATTTTACTAACAGCTCTGCTTGGAGGGAGATGTTTTACCCTGACTTTTCCCTGCCCCAGATAACAGCATTTTAATATTACATTATTTTCATCTGGGTGTGTTTCTATTTCTTTGTGGCCTCTGTCAAAACAATTTACAATGTAAATACAAGAGCACCTGAATGAAAATCTTTTGACACAAACCAGCAGAGGACAAAAGAGTAAATGCAGGGATGTGACTGAAGCTCAAAGGACACTTAAAAAAAAAAAAAAAAGAAAAAAGACTTAGACTTAATTTCCTGGGTTTTGTTGACCTTCCTCATAAACAACGTTTAGGATTTGGGAATTTGCCAGTAGAATTCAAGTATACAGCCCACCTGGCCACTCCCAGTGATGAGCTCTGTGAGCTGTTTTACCACCACTGAAGTCAAGAGCAAGGAATACATTGCAGCTGATACACCACCTGCAAAAAAGTGCTTTGGGTTTAGGTATCAGCTTTCTGTTCCCAGACTAAGTAACTGATTGGACCTTCCTTCTTCTCTTGCCGCTGTTTCCCTCTTTTCTCATTTGACACAATGGGTGGCTGGGGCTTTTGGTTATGTTGGCCTGTTTCAGAAGATTAATTTGCCTTAACATCCTTTGAATCTGCTTGAGATAAAGAGCTAATTAATCTGAACATGTCAGGCAAGTATAATGCTAAGGAAAATGGTAAATTTGTGTTTAGGAGTATTGGCTTTTTTGTCTCTTATTGCAATGCATTTCTAATTCACATTTTAAAAAATTGTGCATTAATGCTTTGGATTGATAGCCTATTTGTATGCAAATCTATTTCAGTTGTTTCACGATGATTTACACTTTGAGTTTGTATGGGCTTTACTGTAGGTGAAATTCAATATAACTAATTGATATTTTTTCTTCATAAAATTAACTCCCCTGTTTTCAAGAGTGTTAAATACTATAACTGCTGTCCTTTTGACACCAGGCTGTGGAGTTACCTTGATAGTAAATAAAAGCAGCATAATGTATTTAAAAATACAAAGGGTATGGTTTCTAAGGAAAGTTAACTACATTAAAATGGTAGATGTTTGTCTATCCAGGCACCTACCTTATAGGTTTCTGAAGAATTGTAAAGAATAATCAAAAAGCTGTTATCAGTTTGTGGAACCAAAATGCCAGAAATTAATTTTTATAACAGTCTTTAGTCCAGCTATGTTCCCTTAAATAAAATCTATTGGATAAGACACTGGAAGCTTTCAAAGTGTTTCCTATTCAGCGGATCATTGTAGCCCAGACTCAGCAAAGCATATCAATCTGTGAACAAAAATAAGCCTGTGTATTTTACTAGATGAGAAAACACTTCAACATATGCATGTATTACAGCTTTTATCAGTAATTTAAAGTGCTGGTAAACTGAAACACATTATAAAGCATCTGTCTTGAAAGCCTGAATGCAAACTCTCTATCTATGCAATGGTAGAGCTTTGAGGATTTAAGAATCTGTACCCTTCTGAATTTTTATCTGATTTTTAGCTTCATAAGTGGAACATGCAAACATTTTCTGCCCACTGGGATGTTTGTAATCCCATTTCTAATAATCAGGAAAAAAATGTAAGCTGCCTATATTGAATGCCCTGTTGATAAGCTTTTCAACAGGATGATTCAACACATACACTGCACTGGATTATCTGCGATAGATTTCCCTGTCAAAGAAACATTTTGCTTATGATAAGTTTTTCTGTGCTGCTATGCCATTGAAATTGTTTTAAAATGTTTTTGTGTCTGATAATGTACTTCTGCAAATGCCATAACATCCATCACGTAAGAAATTATTACTTTTTTCCATTTTTCTCTGCCTAACTTACGATGTGTTCAAAGCAGCAGTACAAATGGTCTTTTCTGTACGATTACTGCAGTCAACAATGAACCATTTCCCTACATTCTTTAGTTTATTGAATGGCTGATAAAAATTATGTGCTGTGTGTTTGAGCGAAGCAGAAAAAAAAGGACATCCTTGATCTTTGCCAATACTTCTCCCTTTTACAAAAACTCTTCAGAGACTCGAGATGTATGATTATCTAAAATTGCCTTTTCTTTATGGCTCATTCAATAACATATTTCCATATTTATGCAAAACACATGGAGTTCAAAATTTTGATGGATGCAGCCTTATAACTGAGTCCAATAACCAGCATTTAGAACTATATCTTGTGTGTTGGTAAAACTGTTTCATCAAGTTTTGATATAAAATTCAAAACATTGAAAATCATTTCCTTGAGGGGAAACAAAAGGACTCTGTATTCTGTATTCTTCTTGTCAGTTCAGTTTGTTAGGGACATAATTATTACAACTGTTAATCTCTTGAAATGATAAGGCCTGATTTGAAAGGAACTTTTCTAAATAACTGCAAATGCAAAGCTGATCCATAATACCTAAATTTTATCAGGAAGAAAATTAAAGGATGAAGTGTCTTCTAAATTGGCACACTGAAATTTTGGATTTACTTTGCTCTTTGGAACGAGCTGCACACTTGGCTGTGATAGAGGTGGCTGTGCAGGTGCCTACTGATCCCAGAATTACTGTTCCAGCTGAGGAGCTCTGCTGTACACTAGGCTGGAAGGCCATGGGGAAGGAGCTGGCAGTTAGAATAATGGCAGAGATGGATAAACTTTTCAGAGGCTTCTCAAGGAGACTTTCATGTAGGGGATGGGAGGAAGTACAGAATAGATCTGAAGGGAGATGGCGATAGAAGAATGTTGTTCATCTAAGATGACGGAGAGGGAGAGGAGAGCTGTATGGGGCAAGCTGAAAAATAACTTGAATGGATGATGATTTTTCTGGCTGTTTGAGGAGGAGGCAGCTTTTTCCAGAAAATGCATGAATTTCTGGAAGGGACCTGAAAGGTCTGGAATGACTTACCCGTACAGGTTTCCCAATTGATATAGAATAAATCATGTCTAGTTGTCCATCTCCTTTACCTCTATTCCCATGCTACTAAGATAAGAATTCTTTGTGAACACCTTGGAAATCTCCTTGTGTCAGAAGGGAGAAAACCCCACCGAATCCTGTATTATCTCAGCATTTTGATTATGAAGTCATATCTTTAAGGAGCACTGTTTTTTAAAAGATATATCTTATATGTATGATAATATAGTAATGCTGTCTACTACTTAGAATGTGTGATTTCAAAAGATGCCCCAACACATTTTTCTGTAAGTTGATTTAAATATATTCCAATACTGTGACTTATTATATAAAAACCTAATGCAAATTAGAAGTAAAAAACCTCAGGACTGTTGCTTTGAAATTCAATTTATACACTTATTTAAAGGAAACAACAGCAACAACACAGGATTCTTAAGCCTATAAATGCCAATATAGACATTTCTATTCAATTTTAAATCTACTTTAAAAATATTTTTGAGTAATTTATGACTTCGCAGTTGAAACAGTTGTGCTTAACGGGCTTACATACAACAAAACACTTAAGCAGCAAATCCAGAGACATCAGTCATTATTACCAGTTAATGTCCTAGTTATAGTACATTAATAAATAGTTCTACGCATAATAAAAAGAATTTACAGGAAAGAGATACTGCATTTCTTTTAGCAGTTACATATTCATTAACAAGTCAAAGTTTTTCAGCTTCACCAAATAAGGGTAAGAAAGTTGCCAAGGAAAATATGGCAAATTGGCTGAAATTCCAGCATCCAGTAAAACCATAGTTAAAAAGTACACTGAGGTCAATAAAATATCTATGAGGTAGGTCTCATTTCTTTTGTCTTTTTCATGATTTTTTCTTCTTTTTGGCTATCTCTTTTTTTTTTTTCATGGCAATCCTACAAGGATGAAATGAAACCAAGTAAAATTCCTTTCTCTTATCTTCCTGATATTGAGGACAAAGACTTTCTGCAAACACTACACAATACGGCTTTTGGTAGAAGTAAGAGAGTGCTGTACTCTATAGAAGTAAGAATCCACAGGAGGCTGCAATCAAAAGACAGTATGAACTTGATCAGAAACAAAGAAAAAAGGACTGTGATTCAGTGGTGGGGTTTTTTTTTCTTTTTTTTTTTTTGGTTGGAAGACTTAAGGAGCAAGTCACACTGTTAGCATCAAGAGCAGCAGTGCCCTCCCTGAATAGGTGTCTTGGATAAAAAAGTATTCCGTACTGCATTTCCAACAAAGAATGGAGGTGGACAGCAAAAGAGACAGAGAATGTCTTACCCTACCTGTTATTTAACAGTGCTGATAAATGCAGCTCACAAAGTTCAGTGCTTCTATTTCTCTTGATGCCCAAAGAACTAAGAATTTGATCTTTGAGTCAATTGCTGCCATCAGCAGCTTGTGTGGTTTTGGTACCATTGAGAAGTACCATTTAGAGCATGAAAGTCAGAGAGACTTAGGGCAATCAACTCCAAGGCCAGCAGCCTCCAGTAGGATGCAGCCTTTGTCACTTATGTAGACTAAAAGGCTAATATTAATCTGATCTAAATTACAGTCTGCTTATGCCTTCTGCCTTTTTTTTTTTTTTTTTTGCTGTCATACGTTTTTTAAATTATTACATTCAGAAGCTGGAAAAATTAGGCTAAATAGCAGGCTGTTCACAGCAGTGAAATATGTAGCAAGAACACAGGATAGTACAACATTAGGGAGATAACACAACTAAGAAAAATCTTTAGCTTTCTAGCTGGCAAATTTAAATTGCTTCATCCTGAGTTAGACCAGGCATGAAAATACCTTTTCTGAGGATGAGACACTTGTAGAAATGATGCAGTCACTCTTTTCCTATACCTGCCTCAAATGATGCTGGAAACTATCTCAATCCTAACCCAAATCTTTGGGACAGGTATAAAACTCGAAACATGCAACTTTGAATGAAAGACAGCTTGATCTGATGAAGCATGATCCTGTGTCTAAAATGTTCAGGACACTGTGCTTCTATGAAATAATCTTGGTTTCTAGTTGCTGAGATCCTCTGTACACACTGAGTGTCCTCACCCTGTACTTGAGAATCATGTTTCCTTTTGTTTTCTCTTAGGACTTCTGCCTTGCTGGCATCAGAAATGGTACAGCATATCCTTCCACTAGAGAAACATACCTTACTGCTAAAGGCATATTGCTGGGAAGTGGGAGATAGGGGCTAGAATTCTTGGACCCAGAGAAAGAAAGTTAAGACAAGGTTTTTGTGTAAATGTTACTGGAAGGTTATCATAACAGCACTCATGTCCCATGTTTGTGAATGGAAATGACTGTGAATCATAATAAAGTTCTATGTCATTCTGCTACTTAGCGTGTATTGCAGAAATAATGATGAATTTCATGACATATCAAATACTTTGTCTCTTTTCAAAGTTAAGGTCTATTTGCTTAACTATTCTGAAACATAATGCAACTTTTTGTAAGTTATGAAAACTTACTTGATGTCAATATCTGCCTACATCTTAAATCTTTGCCATGATCACTATTCTCTCTGCTTGTGTAAGCTGATGTTTTCAGGATTGAAGGAAATTAAATTATACAATAAAACAAATTTTATAATGCTCTGTGTTTTTTCTGTGCTGGCTGTACTTCAGGGTATGACAGATGACAGTCCTGAAATCTGTATATGCTTGTCTAATCTCTTTCAGAAAGTACCAGATGACCTTACTTTTGACAAAACCAAGATCAGAGCTGGTTAATCTTTGCTCATTTTTTTTAACTTTGTTTGGATATCATCCATCTGCATATAGGTGCTGTTGATTTATCCATCTGACTGTTCTTGAATGTAAATCAAAATGCCCTCGTTAGTGTAACTGCAACTGGCAATATCTGTGGAAACCAGCTTTTCAGAATGTTCAGGTCTTTTGTTGAAAACATTCCAAATATGTATATATATATAAAAAAATGGAAACATCAGATTTGTATGTGACAATTTCTTAAGTTTAAGTTCTCTCAATGTTATGACATAATACAAGGAATCTGATCTTACATACACAAAAATGTAGGAAGAAAATGACAAAACACTTCTTATGTTTTGCCAGGGGCAAAGCAGTATCAACAATAAGCTACTTAGTGCATGCAGGGGAGCAAAAATAACATCGGGATTATTGCTGACTGTTATTGATGTTTATGAATCATGTTGTGCAAAAAGGTTCCTGTGCAGAATTTTACACAACCTACATTTTAAACAAGTTATGAAGCACTGAAACATGCCTAGTCTGGACATATTCTTCTTAGAGGAAGATTCCTTATTTTTTCACTTTCTGATGTAACAGCTCACCAGAGCAGAACATCAAGTAATTAAAATACATTAAATTTGACTCTCCAAGCACTTAGTTTTGCTAAATAGTGTAATTAATGTAGAGCAGAATAATGGAGCAATCTATGAACCTTGCACAGTATTACGGTGTTTTGGGTAGTCAGGTTTGTACATCTTAGGTATGACATAGTGTCATCTCATTATGAACTCATAAAGGTGATTTGATATCATCCTGACTTTTGCAAGAACTTTTTCTTTTGCAAGAAAAGTCACATATGAGAACTGGTGACTGAAATATTATTTATTACAATCATCCTCTTAGAAAAATGTGAGTGTGTAATGCAAGTACTGACTAGCAACAGCTAGGGTTTGCAACTTGGACTTATCCAGCACCACAATGGGCTGTCCCTTTCTTGGAAGGGGAGGAAAGGGAGTGAGAATCCCTTTCAACTGAAATCTGAAATTTCTCTCTTTCTCTTTTTTTTTAAAGATGTACATAGGCCATGGAAAAACTGAGATTTCTAAATGGTCTCCTTCTCTGATGTTGCTTTTGTATGAAGGGAAGATCTGCCTGTATTGTTAAAGTATCACTGCACTCCAGATGTGAGAGGCCCCGGTCCACGGTTATTCATTAGTGGTTTTAGGAGACTAAAGCTGAAACTCAGTTTGCTTCTTTCTTCTAAGCTGGTCTCAGGCATGCATAAGAATAGGGATAGTTTGGTCTTGATTTGGGGAGAGCTGTTATGAGCAGAAGTAGTTTTAGACAAATGGATGCCGGTTTTGCATACTAAGTCCGAATTTTTTTTTGTCTGTGCATATGATCTGGATTCCACTATTTTGTTAGAAAACATGTTTCAGAACTTACCTGTCTTCGCTAGTACTGTGTCCTCGTATTGGTGCAAAATCAAACACCTCTAAAAGGTGTGGGAGAAAGCATTACTATAGCTTTATGGTTATAACTGTATTCTAGTCTCAGGGTCTATTCCATTTCAGCCAACTGCTTGGGGAGGGGGGGTCTTCTTCATGCAAGAAATACCATTCTTCATGCCTTGTTAGTTTGAAAAAATTAAAAGTAATTTACGTTTCAAGATTTAAATTTACTTTGTATTCTTTATACAGAAAATGGCAGAAAAATAAAATCTACAAGTTATATTATGATAGGAATACCTATTCCCTAATGGAGCCATACCTATAAATAGGTCATTATGTAACCTGGTGTTACCTCCAGCTGCTTTTGTTCTTGCCACCTAATCTTGTAATATCTTTCACCTGTCTTGACGATGGTATCTGGAAGTATTTAGCAAAGCTGGGCTTCTTTTCTCTTCAGTTTCCATGTGTATGCTCTAATGAATACTGCTCCATAGCATGTCAAAGTAAACATTTTAAATATGTGATCACTACATTCACTTGAATTTTTCTGTCCCATTTGACAAGAACATGAGCACAGTACATGTGATTAAGCCTTAATATCTTTCTGAATACATAACTATTTTAGTCAAGTACACAACTTGCTTTTCAATGAGGAATTCTTTGTCATTGCACTTTCTTTTCTATCTTCTGTGGAGTTCTAGACTAACCTTTCTTCCTGCCCTTTTAACATGTTTTTGCATATCAGTAAGAATCTGTTTTCTCTGTTAAGACGAGCTTGCCTGCAGTATTTTTGACGCTTTCAGCAATAAAATATGAATCAGGTTTTGTAGGTGAAAAGCAGAAGCTATATCTACATAAATAAAAACTGTTGGGCTTTTTTCACCAAAAAATACCTAAATCTATGGGTGCCCTTGCCATTGCACATATTCTGAGCAGGTGTCTTCTTGGTAGATGCTGCAGTTGCTCTATGTGACCTATAAGGTATTTAAATGCTTTTCTGTGTCTGCATATCAACTTTCCTTAATTTTAGTGGTGATTTCACATGCTGAGTCCTAATTTAGCAAATGTCATGTGGCCTTATCTTACTGTGATGTCTCTCACTGCTCACATGGTCTTTAATGTGGTTTGCATCAATATAAGCTTTCCAGAAAGAAACATATAAGGCACTTACAGTGGTCAAAAGCAGTGGAAAAGTGGTAGATGCTTGTAAATAAGGATATGAAAAGTAGTAGTAAGGTGAAAGAATGACGGGGAAGGGAGGAAGGAAGGGGAGACTTAAGAAGTCATGAGAAAATCATGTTATGTGATCATTTTCTCCTTGCCAACTGTTCTAAACCTAGAGTGTGAAAACCCTTCTAGCTATACCAAGTGCCTGATAATTGCCTTTAATAAAAAATGAAGAGTTGAATTGTATGCTGTCATGACTAAGCTGTACCATTTAAATTTGAATTCTTTTCTTTGTAGGTAGCTACAGAAACAAAAGAATCATCCCCCTAACCCATTTGGATAAAGCACGAAAAGTTCAGAGTACGAAGGCTCCGTTCAGACCACAGAGTTGGGAATCGTTTGTTGCAGAATGTATTGGTACGTACTTCCTCGTGAGGGAGAACAACCACAGCTACGTGCTGGATTTTATGTTTCACTGTAAACTTGGCCCTTCCAAGGGGATTGTTGCTTGGTGAATAGTTTTGCCTTAAATTCTCCCACTTTCAGAGATGAAATCCAAAATTAAAAGCAAACTTTTGAGTCTCAGTGTTACTCTGCAGTCCTAAGTGTTGTTTTTAGCTACATACCGCCAAACGATAGGGCTGACACACCCAGTAAGTCAAATCCTGACTTTATCATCTGTATCAGTGTTGTGTAAAATTTATTAAGCCCTGCAGAAAATAAAAATGCAAGTTTTTAGCTTCTGTGCTTACCGTGTCTTTTGTAGCCGGAATGAGCAGAGTCAGGGAGCTGAGCTATGTACTTGCTCCTAGAGGCTTACATGTATGGCAGGTCAAAAAGCCACTATGTCACAGTTAATGCTATAGATGCTTTCCATAAATGTAAAAGTTTCATTTTTCTATCCATCCTAAGTCAAAGTAATGAAAGCTAATTTCATGTTTATTACAGGTTTGTAGGCTAAAATGCACCTTTGACACAGCAAAATTGTGACAGGTGGTTAAAATGGTCGAGTAATTACATACAAGTAGCTCTAACTGTTGCCACTTTATTTCACTGCAAAAAGGCTGCAGATATGTCAAAAAGTATAATCCTTCAAAAGAAGCTTGTTGCAGTTGCAAGAAAGGCTAGCCTTGTAACTGAGGTGTCGACTGGGATCATAAAAGGTCTGTTTTGTCTTTTTTCCTGGCTCTGCATCTGCTCTGAGAGTGACCTTTTGGGAATGTTCTATAGTCCTTGTACCACAGTTCTTCACGTAAGGCTGCATGTAGTACCTGTCTTGTGAATAGCTGTGGAATTTTTATAGCATCCAAAATGCAGCTCAGGTGGTCGTAGGGTGCAGGTTGAAGGTTTCGCAGTTGAAAATTAGGCTCAGAGCGCAGAGTAGCAAGAGGGATTGCAGGGAACAGAGCAACAATTCCTGCCTCTTCTCTTTTCCTTTCCTCAACTGCTGCGACTCAGTTCACTTTGTTCTTGTTCTCTGCCCTGTCAGGCCATTATGTCACTATTTCATTGTGCTCCATTTTCAGGGACATATTGACGTTCAGTCTCCAAGAGCATTGAACCTAACTGAAGAGTCAAGAAATTCATGCCGAGCCTTCATGATAGTTCTGTAGATCAGCCCGTCTGTAGAAGAGTTGTGTAACCAACGTAACCGCTGCTGCTTGCTTAGAAACTGATTTTTCATCCTTAGCAACTTCTTTGCAATATGTGGTTGAGAAGCTAATTACATGAAGCTAATTACTGTTTTAAAACAGAGATAGTGGGATGTTTGTGCATTGCTAAGGTAAGCAACAATTTGCATATATGAAGATTATCTAATTATTTAGTGATTTTTGAATTGTAAGTGTTAATGGCTGGTACAGAAACAGTAACAATTGCTTGTGTGCACAAGAACAATTTACAATAGCTTTTACTTGGTGTGCTAACTTAAGATGCTTTGTAATACTTCTGCAGTATTTTAGCTTCAGGATTGCACTACTGATGTGGAGCTTCTTTGGCAATATCCCATCTTGTTTCTGCCCCCACCTGAGTTCACCTGCATTTCTTTTAAGACCTCAGAATTGGAGTGTTACTTCCCAGAAGGATGTGAAACCTATCTTCCTTCAAAGACTGGTGTTGTTTTTTTTTATTTTTACAGCAATGCATGTAGTAAAAAGTTGAACTGGAAAGATTTGTCTTTTCCAAAGTAATTAAAATCCAGAGGCCCCTGTCGTTTAAAACACCTGTGGGCAGGGTTGAGACACAGATGTCTGTCCATGTATTAGCACTGTGTTGAAGACTGTCTAAGGGAAAACAGAGCAGACTCTAATACGTGTAGCAGTGTAACAGGTGGCATCACTTCTGTGCTGCTGGGAACAGCTGCTGCTGGTGTGATGCTCCCTCCCTGTGCCCTGAAATAGGTCTGGGTGGAGTTCAGGACAAAACCAGTGGCAACTCCTCTCTGCTGGACCCAAGCATAGATACTATTTTAGAGATCTACAGGCCATATGTTATTACTGACAGAAAGTATTATCCTTTCTATTAAGTATCCTTCCTTGCAAAGTTCATTTTGTTAGTTTTGCCTGATCCTCTGCGGTGGGTTGACCCTGGCTGGACACCAGGTGCCCACCAAAGCCACTCTATTGCTCCCCCCTCAGCTGGACAGGGGAGAGAAAATATAACAAAGGGCTCGTGGGTCAAGATAAGGACAGGAGAGATCACTCACCAATTATCGTCACGGGCAAACCAGGCTCAACTTGGGGAAAATTAACTCAATTTATTACAAATCAACCAGAGTAGGGTAATGAGAAATAAAACCAAATCTCAGAACACCTTCCCACCACCCCTCCCTTCTTCCCGGGCACAACTTCACTCCCGGATTCTCTACCTCCCCCCGCCCAGTAGTGCAGGGGGACGGGGAATGGGGGTTGCCATCAGTTCATCACCCGTTGTTTTCTGCCGCTCCTTCCTCCTCAGGGGGAGGAATCGTCACACTTTTACCCTGCTCCAGAGTGGGGTCCCTCCCACGGGAGACAGTCCTCCATGAACTGCTCCAGTGTGGGTCCCTTCCACGGGCTGCAGTCCTTCAGGCACAGACTGCTCCAGCGTGGGTCCCCTGTGGGGTCACAAGTCCTGCCAGAAAACCTGCTCCAGCGTGGGCTCCTCTCTCCACGGGGCCACAGGTCCTGCCAGGAGCCTGCTCCAGTGTGGGCTTCCCACGGGGTCACAGCCTCCTTCGGGAACCCGCCTGCTCTGCCGTGGGCTCCTCCCCGGGCTGCAGGTGGAGATCTGCTCCCCCGTGGACCTCCCTGGGCTGCAGGGGGACAGCGTGCCTCACCATGGGCTTCCCCATGGACTGCAGGAGAATCTCTGCTCCGGCGCCTGGAGCATCTCCTCCCCCTCCTTCTTCACTGACCTGGGGGTCTGCAGGGTCATTTCTCTTACATGTTCTCACTCCTCTCTCTGGCTGCAGTTTCTGTGCCCACCACAACTTTTTTTTCCCTTCTTAAATACATTATCCCAGAGGCATTACCACTGTTGCTGATGGGCTCGGCCTCATCTGGCGGCAGGTCCGTCTCAGAGACGGCTGATATTGGCTCTGTCAGACGTAAAGGAAGCTTCTAGGAGCTTCTCACAGAAGCCACCCCTGTAACCCACCCTGCTACCAAAACCTTGCCACACAAACCCAATACATCCTCAAAATAGTAGGAAGGAAGGAAATGCTTTCTTCTGCAAAACAAAACCTGTATTTTTCTTATAGGACCTTTTCAGCAAGCTTTGCAAAACATGATTTGAAGCTGGGGGAGATAAGCTGCTGAATATCAGATCTGCAAACTGTCTTTTTACTTAAAAGGTCCAAGTTAATGTTGTACTGTTTTCCTTTGAGGGTAGTGAACGGGCAGGAAGAAAAGGGGAGGGGTTACAAATACAGTTAAATCATACTTGACTGATTTTGTATTGGGGAAAAATGTTACTATTTTGGGATTGGATGCATATTTACATTCTGTCTGTGATTAAATAAACTATTTTGTAATGCCACACTAATAACCACAAGGAAGTACTTGATGTGTATTTGTCAAATGCTAACATATATTTGTTCAGGACCACAATTAGGAATAAAGAGATTGCAAAATAGTAGTGAGGAAGACAACAAATGTTGATATAATTCACTAGAATTTCTTCTTGAATTTATGCATAATATATTTATTACTTTGGGTTATGATTTTTGTAAAGCACTGACATACTTTTACCTTCAAAAGACTTCTGCTTTGGCCTGCATTAAGACAAATGGTACAAGTCTTGAGGCTTATTAACTCTAACCAAAAAAATAAATGTAGTACCTAGTTCTTGCAGAAGTTTTTCCAGTGTATTATCATTGTTGTTTAGCTCTTTTTAATGATCACAATGATGCATCTTCCTCATTATACAGAAAAACTATTTGTCTCTACATCAAATAATAAAGGAATGCACAACTTTCCCATCTGGCTCGACCACCAGCCATCACCACCCCCCCCCCATGTTTCAAATGTAAGGAGAAGTTCCTTCGGTACCTTGAAATGTGTTGCATGAAGAGAAATGACAGGCTAGTTCAACTGGTCATAGCTAATAATTTGATTGCTTTCCTTGGATTTCAGAGTCACAACTTTGAATTCGATTCCTCGGTCAGAAGAGGGACAAATAGCTGAGTGTGCTATTTCCTACAAGAGTCACCTCTTCAGTGAGGGGCAGATTTTCAGTGTCTTGCTCTCTTTTCAGTGTGGAATGAAATCATGTTCCCAAAACTCGAATCCTATTGTAAAATGAAACTCTTTTTTCTAAAAATCCGTGCTACATTAAAAAATGGAGAAGGTTTAGCTTTCTGTTGTGCTTTGCAGCACAACCTTAACTGTGCTCCAGTACCAAAATCCAGTGTAGTAGGCAGATTGCCGTATTATCTGGCAATGTTGCAATAACAAAATTTTCTGGTCTTCCAGTATGAATCCTCAGGGCACAAACTGGGAAATGAGATTCATTCATACTATATTATTTAGACACTTTAAGAACCTATAAACTGAGGCTAAAGGCTTTTAGTTCATATTTGGAAGTGAAGGCATACCACGAACAAACCAACAAATATTTAAGGGTTATATTTAGAGCCACTAGCTGTTAAGATGGAAAAAAAAAAAATCAATATCATGTTTTCTCTTATTGAATTTTTTCTTAGGAGCTTAACAGAAGGATTTAAAGCAAACTAAATGTCTACTATTATTAAAGTCATTTAATATCCTAAGAACTAAAAGGGCTTTCACTGGGTGTGACTTTCTCATAGCTTGGTCACTGACAAAGCAAATTAGCCATCTTTTCCCTAATGTTGCTAAGGTAAGTTGTCTTGCTTTCCTTTGTTCTTTGTTTTTTCTCTTTTCCCCAGGTAAGGCTCCTTGCATAGTTGCATGTCTTAGGTTTCAGCTTCTGCTGTTTCTACTACTGTGCTGGGAAACTTGCCAGTACACATAAATCAAGGTTATGGCTTTGCTTGTTTCCTCATGCTGAACTCCCACAAAAGCTTTGCAATGCAAAAGGTATAAAATGTTCTAATTTCACACCTTGTTTTCAGTAAATTGGAAAACAGAAGCTTTAATCTGGGTCTTCTGCATTTGATATTAAAGGTGCAACTGCCAGTGTTGATAAAATTGTGGAGTCAGTTGTACATGAAGGGAAGAAAGAGAGAGGTCTTTGTCTTGTGAATCCCATAAAATCACGAGTCATATTGGCTGTAGTGTCATCCTTCTATAGAGATATGGGGACAGAGGATTCCATGCAGTGGAAGATTGTCCTGATACTGCCTCTGCTTTTTCTCAGTTCACCTCTGTTGGGAGGGAATCCTTGCAGAATGCTAGTGGCAGTTTCAGAGGTGGCTATTCCATGTCTTCCCTCATTTGCCCTGCTCATCTTACCAATAAAGGAAAGGGCTGGAGCAGCCATTGGAATGGAGATAAGCGTTTATATTACTCCCTTGCTATCATGAGTCATTTACTCTAGTACACATTTGTTTCCTATCCTACCCTGAGGGGGAAAGATAAATGCTCTACTTGCCTGAGAAAACTAAAATGGAAAAAGTCGTACTTACCTTTCCTCATTTGTTCTGCCAGTGTGCCACCAGCTTGTGGAAGGAACGATGTGCAGAAATGTTTAGTTTTCTCACTAGTCTAATGGAAAGAAGCATGAAAAAGTCACTTGACTAATTATTTATGGCCAAAAGCAAATTCAGTGAGTGACCTTGCTAGGTGAGGCTTTAAGCTCCTGAACTGTTTTCTATAAATGGCTTGGTATATCTGCTTCTTCCTGGAGCTTGCTTTCCTACGGCATTTTGAAAGAATCTATAGCAATGTTCTGTTCATTTCTACCTTTAAATATCTGCATTGCCTAAATTAAAATTAAAAAAAAAAAAAAAAAAAAAAACTGAGTCACACATTATCCGTAGTTGTAAGAAGTTAACAATTATGGGAATTGGTTCTGGCTCGTTGAAATGCTGTTTCATCTCAAGGACTGAGACATTCTTTCTGTTGCAAAAGATTTTTTCTTTAGAAAAAGAATTCTCTAAGCAGCGTTTGGCTGTTGGTGAAGATATTGTGTTGTTAGTACTTCCTTTACCCAGTGACGTTTGCTGCATCTCCTTTAGCTAAAACCACATTTATATAAATGGTCTATCAGTCATGCTTCTCCCCTGTACTCTCAGAAATGGAAATATAATTTCAAATAATTTTGAAATAGTCTACACCAACTGCATTCATTTCATCAGATTATATAAAATCCAGGGATTACCACACTGTCAGGATATACAATAAGTAGAGCAGGTCCAAAGATTTTTAGGTGTTTCAACAGTTTGCATGAACAGGCCGAGGGCTGTTTTTTGAAATGCAATAGATGTATTAAAAAGCTGAGTGTTGGAATTTTAGGCATTTTGACATAATTTCAGTTTTGTCCTTTAGAATGAGCTTTGGTTTTCATTACAATACAATGAAAGCATGAAGTAGAAATAGTTTTCTCTGGTCACTTCCCTGAGACAGCAAAGGAGCTGGGAACAGGTTCTTTTGTTTCCCTCTCCCCAGAGATTCCCCTCCTGCATGAAAACGGGAAAGAGGGGAAAATCATGGACACTGTTGCATTTGGAACTGGCGGATTAGGTAACACCAGTGGTCCCTGCAGGTTAGGTGCACACCATATACGGGGACTTACATTAAGGAGCAGGGAGTTTGGGGAAGTTGCAAGAAGTTTGATGACCAGTACTTAACTGGCAGTCAGACTCTGCGTAAAAGTTTTGTAGCTGGAGGATGATTTGTGTTCTGAACTGTGGTTTGAATGTTTGTATTGAAATTTGTCAAACTGTGGTAAAGGAGCTAGATGCACCTTTGCAAAGCACAGTCCTGGACAACTTTGACTGACCAAGCAAAAAAAGAAATACGAGGCTTTCTTGTATATGTTATCACATGTATGAGGAAAGCTGCAGTGAAATTTGGTCTGTGTGAGACAGCAGTAATGTAACCCACTTAATATGTGGTACCCTGAAGTACTTGATGGCAGTTTTGCCTCATTTCTGTGGGCATAAGAGGCAGCAGCAAAGGAGGACTACTGTGGCTTGCCTATACAGGAAGGTAAAATGGCCCTATAGTTTGAAGAACAGGAAATATTCCTCCCATAGAATAACTCTTCTTAGGTGAGCTCTGTGTGTGTGGCAAGACAGGCTTAGCCAACAAACCCAGAACTAATGAGGATCCCTGAAGTCTGTCCTGTAGTAAAGGAGACTGCAGAAGCCTCTACAAGGGCTATGTTCACATGGCAGTGCACATTCAGTCTGGTTCCCTATGAGAAAGGTGGGAAGGTTTGAAAGAAGGAAAATCCATTTTCTTGCATAAAGAAGATGTACTTCTAGAATAATCCCAGGACTAAAACATTAGGGATGCTGTCAGTGAAAACAGAATTGTTTCAGTGACAACTTGCAAAGATGGTACACTGGCAGAGACTAATGGCTTTTGACAAGGATATTTAGGTAAATAAGTACTCACACTGGTTTTGTTCACCCTTTAGATGTGTGCCTAATGTGCTTGGAATTCAGACAGCAGGAAAGTAGGCTTGTAGCATTCTGATGCTTATCCTTTCAAATGGGTGAGAGGGAAAACTAACGGTCTGAGTTCTGTTAAGCAGGAGTCAGTATTGCTTGTGTCTGGATTATGCATGAAAAACTATTTTATGAAAGCTGCTGCTCTTTTAAGTGGTATGTTATCCATATTTGCTTCAGATACTTACATCCTGCTAATAATTATGTTGATTTCATGTGTTGTGTATAGTGTAACTCATACCTATCTACCTATGCTTCATCTATTTCATGAATGAAATGAAATGACCCTGACCTTGAATTACGAGCACAGGGCTGAATTTGAAATGCTCATGGATACTTCATTGTAGCTAATCTTCACACATGGAAAGCTATTAGCACTGCTGAATAATAGTTCGGAAGTGAGGTCTTTCATTTTATCAATATCCCTAATAGACTTTGCTACTGCAGAAAAAAGCATTCTAATTTTACTAGAGGAATCTTTTACAAGTTAATTCTATGAAAATGCTAATAACTATGGGAGTGCTTGAAAGAATTTAGAGACATTTCTGTTTTTCTTGTTAAACTCTGGAAACTACCTTTTTAGTGCTGCATTAAAAGCAATCTATGCTAGTTAGTGTCTGTGGTTTGCTCTATTTTTGTACAACTTTCATAGTCCCAGAACATTTTCACAGTTTTAAGTGCTTTCAAAGCTACTAATGAAGAGCACTTTATTACATCTAGGCATTAATAAAGCTAGGGATGTAGCCTAAACAAAAATTATGAAGTTTATATTGTGAAATAAACCCCAAAGGATAAAAACAATTATCCTGCTGTATAAATTACATATTTTCAAAGGTAAAAATAGATGTCTTAAATTGTCAATTATAATTAAGTATTCTCTGAAATAAACTTTGAAGTGACATGCACTTACTGCGTGAATGGATGTATTTACTATCTAAGCAAATGTCAAACAGAAATGGTTACTTTAAACTGTTGGAAGCAATACCTTGATATGCTGTTTTTAATCTGCACAATTCTCATCTCAAAGTATTTAGAAAAATTTAATCTGGTGTTTATTAATGTTCCTCTATTTTGAGAACCCAGTCTCTTGATCGTCATTATTTGAGGTTTTTGGAAGGTAAATAATATATGGCTGTCTATCATCTTCATCTTACTATTTTGATTACCTCTAGTGTCTTCTTTCTCATCCTTTCACGTTTAAATGAAATATCCTTCTTGTTACATTAGAAAGGGCTGGAGAAATGATGCAAATTCTTTATGCCAAATATTGTAAAAAATAAGATATACCCTTTTTCAGACTAACTATAGTATTTTAAACAATTTATCCCATGGGTTTATTTTTCTCATAGCCTCTGTGCAGAGGAAAAGGGGAAACAATAAGAATAAAAACTGTTAAGGATGCAATACTCGTGCTGTTACCAGTTTTAGAAGGCCTAACTTGGTAGAAAGGAAATACTATTTTCCTCGCAGAAGCCTTTCTTGATTCTTAGTAACTAGAACATAATAAATTTGATATGCTCTATATAGGAAAATTTCAGATTATGTTTTTGATATCTTCACTTCCTTCTACCTCCCAGTGACATAGAGGCACTCTGATTTGTAAGTCTTTGAAGGATCTTCTGATACTCTCTTGTAATGGTAAATCCAATACAGCTGTTCAAAAACCCACAGAAAATTTAATGAGAAGCAGAGTGCAAAATATTTTGATTAATACTCCAATTCTCTGCGTGAGTGCCACAGTGACAGAGGACCTGATTTAGTACTAGCAGAGAAATTTGTTGTCAACCATTGACTTGAAATATATGGATTTAACCCTAAATGTTTGTGATGATTCACTTTCTCAAATTTGAAATGCACTTAGCTGTCAGTGCTGTGTGTAACATAAATACTCAGATTTGACTGCAAAAGATCTCATCTATTTCCTGCAAATATTCTTTCCTCTCCTTTTCCTTCCTCAGGCATGATAAAGGATCTGAGATCGGGATTTGTATTTTCATTACGGAAGAAATGGTTGTACTCGAGGGAAAACATTGTATTCCCCTTCCCCTCCTCTCTGCCCTGTCTCTCCGCAAACACCCCAATATGAGCTAGAGAGAAATTCCCTAGAGACATGACATATCTAAGCTCTCATAGCTGAGGTTTCTTGCTCTCACCTTGTGTCATTTCTCTCTAAAGACAGTTGGTGTCTGTAGCAAACTGAGGTAAACCTGTATGGAAATCAATTATGAGATTCAGTGGGATACTACTGGAGAGTCCCACGGCTGGAGCCATGGGAAATACAAAGAAATGGGACAAGTAATTTTGCTGAAGGAGAAGTGCAAGCCTTGATTCGTTCTGTAGATACTCTGAGTATCTGGTCAGTTTTTAAACTTTATATTCTGAATGTTTCAAAGGGACCAGAGCTATTCTTTTATTCAGTTTGCCCAAAATAGACCGTGTATCCTGAAATAGTGGTATTCTTTCCCTTGGTTGCTGTGGGCTACTTATCAAACATCTTCTTTCTCTCGTATTTTGTTTTGGTAAGCATTTAAAAAATCTCATTTTTTTTCATTAATAAGGATTTGTATCATTGAAATTCCATGCTTGCTAAGAAAGGATTAAGGAGATGACTGCATTTGATATTCTATATGAAGTAGAATAAAATGTAACCATAATCTTTTAATTTATCAATACTAGAAATGTGGAGGGTTGTCACCTTAATTCTAGATGTTTGTTAAAAGCAAGATACAATGTTCACTGTTAAAATCAAATGAAAACATATTTTCATGAGATTTTTGTTAGATGGATATTATTTAAACAGTGAGCAACCTCACTGACCCCCATGATAGCCAGGGATATCTCAAACTGTCAAATGACGTGTCTTCCAAGTCCATATCTGAGTCACAGCTGCCAGCTTGTATTTTAGCATTTGTTTTATAGATCATTGCATGGAACAATTGCTATGTTAGGTTAAGCTATTTCCAGTTCTATAAATTGTCAAATATTGAAGGTAAATCCTGAGGCCATAGTAAATATCTTCTTCACAGTGACACTTGTCATATTAGGTCTTTGTCTAAGAGTTGTCTTTAGTAGAATAGTAACTATATGGAGAACTTGTTTGTAGGTATGTAAGAATACAACTTTGGCTTTTTAGAAGAGATGTTTCTGTGCTGGGATTCCGAATTTATGGTGTGGATTCAAGTCAACATCTGTTCAAGTTGGGGAGAGTCTTTCTGCTGACTTCACTGGAGTTTGAAGTGGATTTTAAAACTCTTTAATCATTGCCTAATTCAAAGTATATTTTGGAAGTTATAAATATAAACCAAAAGGTGTGTTTTATAAAATATATAGATATGCTAACTACTTAACCTGTCAGATACCATATAACAAATTATGTCAATGTAACTATTGAGTATAAGGGGAACAGCCTTCCGTTGCAGTATGAAGGAGTTGAGTGTAGTTACTTGATCAAGAAAATGGAATACTAAGCACAATTTAGGCTTTGAATAAGGAGAATTTTCTCATCTGTTCTGTATTATAGCAATATTGTTCTGCTGATGTCCCAAGGTTGGACTTGTAAAGGACTGCTGAACAATGGTAAGTGGCACATACAGGAGTGTTAGTTACTCCACAGTATGTACTTGTTTCATTTTTAGGTATGCAGAAGTACTAAATGCTTCAGAATGTGGAGTAGATTTATTCAGAACAATTTGATGGAGTTACCAAATGGCTTGTATTTCTTTTGTGTAATTGAGCTTTGTATGAAGTTGAAAAAAAAAATTGGAAATAGTTCTGCATTTTATTCAGAAGTAGTTTATTTCTATTCCATAATATTGCAAAGATGAACAGTTTTCAGGACTAGATTTTACTGCTTTCTGTAAAGAGAAACCTATTATTACAAATATCTTTCTATGTTGAGTTAGAGTGCAGTTTTTCAGTGCACATCCATCTAGTCACAGATACTTAAGAACAGTGAATGCCAAAGGGGAGAAATAATTCTTAGTAAAAAAATATGAACAAATAATTGAAGAAAATATTTTTTCTTGAAATGTGTTGCCAGCTGCATCCACACCTAGTTAATTAATTCTCACCCATTAAGAGGGAAGACCTGTGTAAGAATACTCATTCTCCTATATTTTAAAGAATCAAAATAGGGAGTGTTTGTGTATAAAGTGCTGTCAATTCATAAAAACCTCGTGTGGTGCCTTTAGAACCCCGATTGAGGTACGTTTTGTTTTTGTTTAACCTAGCTGTCCACCAAATGGTCAAAGACCATCCTGGTGTCTGCTGTGGTGTCTAGCATGTTCAACGGGTGGCATGGAAATCTAGGATTATTTAATTCAAATCCTAAAGCTAGTGTAATAAATTAATCCTTGGCATGTTATATTACACTTGCCAGGTCTCATGAGTTGAAATGTAATGTGTGAGGGAGGAAATCTTCACTTCCATTAGTGATATACAGTGACCAACTTTTCCAAATATATCTCCCTAATTTTGGTTCTTATCACTCATTATCATGTTGCCTTATTTTTTATTTCCTTTTACTGTTAATAATCTAATTAGTCATGATAAGTCAACACAGTGTTTTGTTGTGGTTTTTTTTCTTTATTTTTATTTAATACCAAGACTGAATACAAATGCCTTTGAAGTATAATGTAATACCATTCACACCAAAGGAATGGAAGGTCTGAATCAAAGGAGAAGAATTTTTTTGATCAAAGGGCCAGCTGCTTTGTCACTTTTGTTAAGACTGAGATGCTGCGTATGCAACCTCAATTTCCATGTCAAAACTTCCATTTAAAAACTATTTTTTTGCAGATTTGCCAAATCTTGATTTTCATTACTTTCTGCACTGTTTCAAGATTATTTCTCCATGTTTCTCAGAGTTGCACTAAAGATGTACCAAGTTTATCCATGTTTTTGTCTTTTTTTGAAATATAAGCTGCTGTGCACAGCAGAGATACAGGGATATTAATAGAGTTGTTATCTGACAAGTGAGTGGTAGGATGAATAAAAATCCACTTATTTTATTGCATAACAGTTATTTCAGTTGTTGTGTTGCCAAATCTTTTCCAAGTTGATGTTATAGATATTTTTTTTTCCTATTTGGAAAGTTTACAGTCCTGAATATTTCTAATCTTGTTGTGCCTAAGACAGTGGTTCTGTTGTGTTACTAAATGCACAGGTCACCTTGCACGTATCTTCACTGCTGATGACATTATTGCATTAAGGGTCAGAGATCTGTAGAATTGATCCACAACATCCCTGTTAATACTGGAATCAGTATTTGTTCAATGTAGGACAGAAATTCTATTGCTTTTAGCACTAGATAGAGTTGAGTAGGGGAAACTGTAATTTGTTTGCTTTTTTTTATTAAGCTTATAGAATTAGGGCTGATGTTTGAAGAAGTTACAATATGGCATTTGGGCTTAAAATACTAACAGACAATAATTGAAATAATAATTCTCAGTACATATCACAGATGTTTGTGCTGACTTGTATTCTTCCTGCCCTGGGCTTCAAATTGGTGCCTGGCAGGGAAGAAGCATCAAGTCTTTGGGAGAAGCCAGGTCCTGTTGTTGCAGTCAGTAGTAAATCACAGTTGCCTTTGATCAAGTTGGGATATTGGCTGTTGTGTCTGGCAATTGACTATCTGAGAGATGCTTCAGCACGGTGTTAGTCATTGGCTTAGCTGCTCAGCAAACACAGATCTTTATGATCTCAGTCCTTTGTGCTCTAGCCTCCATAGTGGCTTTTGGTTGAATACAGAATTTAATTTAAAATCTCTGACCATATGCTGAAAGTTATCTATGGGACTGGCATTAGCAAAAAGATTAAATTGCTGTGTGCCAGACATGTCCAGGGACAGCAGATTTTCACTGTAAAAATGAGACTGCTAAGTGACTTTAATTTTTCATGAGTATGGGATACAAAGTTTTTATGGGAATTTGGTTTAGTTAGTAAGTAATGTATTGTAAGACAAGTATCCATGAGGCTCTCTGTAGTTCTTTCTTTTTGAAACCCTTGAAAAATGCACTTAAATTTAGCATTTTCCCGATTGTTTTTTATCCATTGGTGGGGAGATATCCACTGTTGGAAGTTTCATCTTCCTCAGTTCCCTTGAAGTGCTAATGTAGATCTTAAAAGCTGGTTTTGAAACAATTGTATTTTTCTTCTGAGAAAAAAAAATCAAAAGAGAGAAGGAAGATATTTCATAAGGATTTTAGAATAGCAAGAGACTTCTTATTTGGGGGGGAAAGATATGAACCCATCTATGTTTTGAATAAAATGTGCAGGTTTTCTTTAGATTGTCTTTGCCTCAAGCCATATGGAGGATATGACCAGTGAAGCCTTCCTTTGGCCTGAATTAGGTAATATGCAATAGAATATGAATCCGGAAAACGTTGCCAAGAAAAAGAGCCTTTACGGTCCTTCCTGGTCAACTGTCTAGGCTTGTTTTGTTCCTGTTACTATAGGTGAAATAGCAATAAAATTTAATAGGAAAGGAATAGCAAAATGGGAAAGGGGAGGGTGTCCATAACCAACTTTGTAAGCTGTGGGTAGCACCTGACTGACAGTCACAATCCTTCTACAGCCACTGTCCCTACAAAACAGTGACAGGCCAGAACTGGTACCAATGAAAAATCACCTAAAATAGCAACATAGTAACACAGCTAAATGCCAAACTATGACAGAATTTTACACAGACATTGTGAGCTCAGAAATCAATAAAATCGATCAAAGTGATTTCTTCTCCTTGCAGAACAGTAGCAAACATGGAATTGGACTGTTTTGGGCACCTCAGCACGAGGTCACACTTTAATAGCAGTAATTCCTGTAAATTTGCTAGGGAAGCCTTTGTACAAGGCATGTCCAGTTTTCTCTCTTTTCCTTTCAGAGACAACACTGAAAATACTAAAATTTGCTGGCTTTGAATGCAAAGAGAAATTTTCAAATATGAACTCATGTCAATAAATAAGGGCCTGTGGCAGTGGTTCTTCATTGTGCAGTAAGAAATGTGCCATGTTGATGACGGATTGCAAAGAATACCTTAAACTGCTGTTAACTAGGATTCCTTCCATAGTGGTAGTTCATGAGAATGAACTCGTGAATCCAGGATTACTCTCCAGGTGATTCAGATCACTACCAAAGAACGTTAGCTGCTGCCTCCAGGCCTCAAAACCTGTGGTGAAAACTTGACGAGTGGGATTTTTCCCTTCAACTACATTAACATTTACACTGTGCTTATTCCTGTGTAATGAAATCATACTTCTGCTTACTCTACCCTTTAAATGGAAAATTGTGTGACCCTGTGTGGTCCACATCTGAATTCTGCTTTCCCAGTTGTTCTAAGTAGTCATCTCATGAATTGTCCAGGTTTATTTTCATGAAGCATACTCTTCAGCTTCTTGATTCCTCCACCTGAGTGTATTGTTTGTGCAGGGGTCATTAATTTTTGCAAAACTGATGTATACCTGCAGATCTTTGGATCGTTTTGGTTGTGAAAGTCAGCTTGAAGCACCAAGAAATAACTATGAAATGATCTCTCTGATTTTTGACAAGGCTACGGTGTTTTGGCTGAAGCAGTCGTAAGACTAAGACTAACTGATATAAGTGTATGGTTTGCCCCTTTTTTTATTTTAATGGTAAATGTGGTTGTGATGAGGTGACTGACACTTCTTATATCTGTTGTACATGAAAATGCAAGAATGCAGTCTTAAGAAGTAGTGTTAAACAAAATTAAAGCCTTTTTTTAAACACTATGCAAGATTGACTACATATGCACAAAATAGGCTTTCACAAGGTGTTTAATCTGAGCAAGTCCTTAGGTTAAAAAGGAAAAAGGCAAGAAGCATCACTTCTTTGCTAAAATATTTATAGAAATCTCCAGCAAACTTCCAGAGGTTTTTGAAGATCAAGAATATGTCTTATCTGCCTCTTTAGACCAAGGAATCAAAACTTAACTTTTGTATTAGTCCCTAAGAAAGGGAACATTTTCAATGTGGGGGTAAAGAAAGGAAATCGTTTCATCTATATCAGCTCCCTGACACACATCCACATCTGAAAGTCACCTGCATAAAGCCCGTGTAATTGAACTTTCTGAGGCTCAAGTGTAGGGGAAATCCAGCTTCAACAGAAGGCCAGACCTTGTGACACTGGGGTAACTCGTACAGCAGCTGATAGGTCTGGCTGCCACCAAATGAATATAAATAGCCTGTGAAGTGCTGAAGCAATAGATTTGTTGCTGTAATAATTGGATATTTCTTCAGTGTATCTAATGTCATTACCTAGATAGTACAACCAATGTGCTGGGGACCTGGGAATCAGGGAAGTTAATTGACAGTGAATGGCTGGTTTCCTTGGAGAATTTGGGTGCAAATAGGTGATGTACCCAAACTCCTTCAGGAAGCAGGAGTCCTGTTGGTGACCTTCTACTGCAATGAACAGCCACCCCACTTTTACCTTTTTTACATGTCCAACAATTTTAGCCGAACTTGACAAGAGTTTCAAATCTATCCTACAAATTAGATGAATGTAGGTGGATTGGTAGAGGAGGAAGACTATTAGGCATGGGTTCACATTATATTATACTCTAGAATATCAAGAGAGAGAGCAACCAATTTAAGAAAGCGTCGGTTCAGTCTTGCTCTGTATTAGGCCCTGAAGAATCTAGCTGTGAGGTATGAGCCTGTAAGAAACCAGTTTTCATTAATTCTGCTGCTAGTGAAACTGCTTGCTTTAATAGTGTCACTTTAAGTACACTCTGAAGTAACTTCCTAGTTGGACCTGGGTCTAGTAAATATGGAATTGATGTCTTTCCAAATAGATTAACAGTTTAACACTGTGCTTTGTGAAGCCATCACTTGATAGCTCTGAATTAGGATGCCAAGGAGTCATAGTGATATTCATCTGAAGAAGAGTTCAGGGATTTTTCCCCCCTTATAACAACACTGTCACTTAACACTTTTATGTAGTGTCTGCACACTCAGTCACAAATTGCAACGTACTACTGCATAAACAAATTCTTTAAGGAATTATTGATTTATCTAAATTTAAAAAAAAATTCTTTTCAGAAGAAAAAAATACTACTAGCTTAACTCCAATGGCTTTAGTAAATCATGTGAATTAAGTATCACAAGAGCCCCATATTTATTAGCCTTATAGTCTTGTTTCTAAAATTTGCAAATTATATATTACCTTATGGGGAATAAATATGCTTTCTTATCACTGGACCTGAATTTCTTTTACTATAAATGCACAGTTTGTTAAATTTGTTATAAATTTCTTTTGCTATAAATGTTTATATCTGTATATGACAGAAAGCAAGAAGATTTTTTTCCACCTTGTAACATAGTTTTATGGTAACCTGCTGATGAATTTAATAGTCGCTATGTAGTAAAAAGCCTCAGGATTAACTGCCCAGAAATAAATAACCTTGCTAGCACTGGTCTGTTGTGCCACATGGGGGACATAAGTGATTGCTGCTTGTATGGTGACGTGACAATCACCTCTTTCAAAGTATTCTTTAGCTTGTGCATGCCATCGTTACATCACTGTGCATGAATGTTACGTAGCTGTGTGCTTGTGAGTATCCCAACTTTGTGTCCAAAGTGGATCGACTACAGGATAGCATTTCTTAAAACAAGGGAAAACAAAACAAACTTGTATCTTATCAGTGACTCTTGGAGAAAATACCTGGCTTTGTGTTACAGTTAGCTATATGATACAGTTTACACAATGCTAGCTGCAAGAGACTAAAAACCTTACTGATCTTAAAGTAAAAAAAAAGAGATAGAAGTTAAAACTTGCTCTGAAGCAACCGGCCTAATTAGGCATTAGTCAAAACTAACTTGAGGAACTCAAAAGCTCCTTTTAAACAATCTTGCTTGTCAGGTATGTTCTTGTGTGTAAGTAATGTGTCAAAGATGGGAAGTCATATTGCTTTGGTAAGTTACATAGTCATCTCTTTGGACATCCTGCTTTTTTTCTTTCTGTGGAATCTGTAGGAGCTACTCTTAAGTAAAATCCCTCAGAATCACTTTGTGCTTCTATGGCACAATTTGCTGATGGGGATGAGGTGTCTTCTATATCTATTTTGTAAGCTGTGGCTTGTAACATTACCATTGAGTTTATTCATATCTTTGGGCTAATTCAGAGCTGTTAATTCTGGTATTCACTACTGATTCAAAGCCATTTGACTTGGGGGAGAAAAAGGAGATGACAACTCACATTTTTTCTCCATGGATTCAAACCCAGACAATAGATATGAATATATGTAAGATGGCTATTTTTATTCTCGTGTATTTATTACAGTCATGCATGTACTAGAGACATCCACCAACTTCATAGCTACATATATAGCCAAAAGCCAATCTGTCATCTTGCTCGATTAGATCTGTGTGAAATGGCTAGGCTTTATTTTGCAATAAACGAACGAAACACACAGTTGGCTTCTTTTGGTGGTGGTTATTGTCAAAACAACTGATTTGTCTCAAAGTACTTTCTTTTTGTTTGTGTTATCAACAAGGATTACATTTTGTGCTTGTCTTTTCTTGTGATCTTCGCTTCTCTCCACACAGTGGTAAATGTATACCTACCCTGATCTGAGCTTATGACTCATTTGATTTGCCTTCAAAAAGACTTAGAAGGGAAGCAATAATTAGGAACATATTCTTGAGCAAAACCAGCTTTTCAGATAGTGAACTCAACACCTGGCTCAAACCATAACATGTGGGCAGTAATGGATGGAGCTAGATGAAATGGGTTCTTCCCTACCATGCCAGGCTACAGCTGAAATTCATTACCTTCTCTGCTGCTCACTGCCTCATGGTAGGGTCATGTCTTCCAGTTTTCCAAAATGAAAAAGGAATGGATATATAAAAATGCTAAACAAACCTGTTTTTATAGGGCAAAGAAAAGGGCTCCTGCTTTTGCTCCATGCTTTGCATATCTCTGACCTTCTGTAAATACTGAGTGGTGGTGTACATTTCGGTAAACCTTGTGGTAATAGAAGCTGGTGTTACACAGTAACTTTTAATAACAGAGGTTTGGCATTTGGGTATAATCTGTCCACTGCTGAGTGTTGGGTTCATTTTGGCTGACAAAGCCAAATGCCTGCTTTTAAATCAGTGAGGCAAAAGCTTCTGTCGTGAAACTCAGTAGTTACTGATGGCTGGTAGCGAAAGAGTTTAGCTGAAGTAGCTTAACATCAACACATTAATCTACAACAAAGGAGTCCAACAGCAGCATCAGGTACCACTTTCCAATGTATGTGCACAGAAACTTTTCCCCTTCTCTTAAAATGCCTTTGATCACAAAATATAGCACAGGGCTTTGTCATACTAGCAGTCATTTTCTCATTACAAAACGATCTCCAGTGTGACACAAATAGGCCTGGAAATAAAAATCAAACCTGAAAATGATGACTTTTAGAGGAAGAAAGCATGTACTCCTCATCCAAATTGTCTACCTTTTCTCCTGGATACCATGTGGCAATAATAATATTGTTTTTCAGTTGAATTACCGAGTAGCAAAACTTGAAGGGAAATTCATGTAATTTGTTTGTAAAAATAGGAACTGTTCCCTGGGAAGCCTGAAGTTTCAATTTCAGTCTGTTGCAAGCTCTGCATTTTGATATCTTGAGGCTGAAATGTCTTCAGAAGGGGTGAAGTTATGCCTCTGGGTGGGTGACTTGGAGCTCATCTCTCCCAGGCTGTGGACTGACAGACCTGAGTGTATTTTTCATAACCGTCATTTGCTGGATCCTGGCCCTACAGTGCCACTGTGACTGATGAAAAGGTTATGATTTTTCTAGTAAGTGTTGCCTTGCTACCGAAGGGTAAGAATCCAGCAATATGAAGCATCGAAAACGACATCTGCTAGAAGGTAACCTCTAGCCAACCAGCAAATCTATCAACATTAAACACTAGAACCCATAAGACGTCTGGGTGTTTTTTTAAACTGTAAACCAAATTTCTGAGGTTGAAGGAACTGACAACAGCAGGAGATGTTTCTGACCAGTTTTTTTTCTTCTTAAGTTAGGATTTGTACGAGTAATTTTTCAATGTAGAGGTCAATTTATACCCCCTGTAAAAAAAAGGGGGGGGGCGGGAAGCCTGTCAAAGGTTTGGCAGGCAAAACTGTGTGAGAAATCTGGCCAGTATTTCTCCCAAGTTTGACATCAAAATTACTGTGTGGGTTGTTAAGAAGCATTCAAATCGTGTATCGTACAACTTGAAGGAGCAACCATACAGTCTCCAAATCTGTCTGGACCCATCTCCTGAGTTTCTCAGCCAGTGATTCATAATATATCAGAAGGTATGTACAAAACTAATGGAAAAACAACACAGAGGGAGAGAAAATTCTTTCCATCTAGGCTGTGGGTCTAGGGCGCACTGACACTCTAGAACAGTGGATATTAGCTGACCAATTCCACAAAATAAATCTGTTCTGCTAATGCTGCTCACAATGTCATCTGTGTCACTACTGTTGCTTTCTGCTGCAGCGCCAGCAGCAAAGGCCACGCTGTGACTGTGATGGTTTGTTGGCCCAAGCTCTAGTATCACACTGTTTGAAAATTAGAAAACAGAATTTATTACTGGAAATGATTTAATCCTGAGAGAGCGCTTCTGATTCATGCGCTCAGACGTGGTAGCCAGGCAGACCAGTGTAACCCACAGTAGTCTGCACAGATGCTGCTGCCAGCAACAGATCGTGCTTCTACCATCTCACTTGTTTCCTCTGCTTTAAAGTAAGAGAAATCTTGACTGTGGCTTGGGGCCAGTTTCTGCTCTGGCTCCCCCGATTCCTCATGTATTTGCCTCTGCTTCTCCTTCTGCAAATGTTTTCAATTTTGATCTGTAATTTTACAAAACCATGGCTCTCTGCACACTTTTTGTTTAATATGATGCTGCCAGGCTCATATGCAGAGATGTTAGGATTTGCCTCAGTGCCTGAGCTGCTATAATAAAAATGGGATCTCAAATGACAACATGTACCTCCATATCTTATTTTCCCTCCTTGTTCCCATTTGCTGAAATTGGTTAAACTTGTAAAGTTTAATGCGGTTGGATGTGGCCTACTGTCTCTTTTAAAAAGTACACTTACTGAAGATAAACTAAGGGAAAATATTCGATTTACCTGATAAGCAATTAGGGATTGGTATGGTGCAAGCATCAAGACCTGAAGATGGCCCATTGATCTTGTGGTTAGTTTGCAAATCAAGTGATGTCATGTAAGAGGGCTTGTTTTTCTTCCTTCCATGAATATTTCAGTATTACCCTAGAATTTTCCTTTCTATTTCAAACAAAAAACATGGTAACGACATCTCATTTAGGTGTGCTTGACTGGGGAGCTCTCAGTAACCAGAAAATACCCAGTATAGCCTGTGGAGATAGCTGCTTCCAATGTCAGTGTTCCCAGCTGCCTCTCACTCTTAACAATCCCAGAAGACATCCCCATGTCTTAGAGATTATTCCTGTGGATCACTTTCATCAGACCTGTAATACAGATACCGTTTTGGTTGATGGGCCAGTTCTTTAGCAATTTAGTAAAACTTTGCCCATCCTTTCAAGACGGATTCAAGAACGCAAGGTAGATCCTGTGAGCTCTAGACCCTGTGTCTCTGATCTGATCACTATGAGTCATGTGTGTCCATCTGGTCCATAGAAGCAGAAGCTCCACTGAGAATTTGGGATAGTCTATCTCAGAACTGGAAAGCTTGGCTGCTCTGGTGAAACTGTGGAAAAACAGTTGTTAATGCGTCATCCAGCCATTGTGAATGATAAAACTTTACATAGCTTGAAAAAAGACTGCAAAAGTTCATAGAAGAGAAGTCCCCAAAAATAAAGATATAGTTGAGTCTTCATCTGGCCACTTCTAGAACAAGTTACTCGCCATTCTTCCATATTCTAAATGAATAGCAGCTATGTTATAATTTTATACGTTGTGATTTTTTTAGGCTTGATTAGTTATTTAAGAAGGTGAAGTTTTAAGTGTTGTAACTTTTTTCTGCATAGGCAGGGATTCTGAGGGTTAATCTTGCATTTTGTTCACAATCTCTCTATGAGAGACTAACACTAGGAACTTATGTGCAAGTTTACATTGAATTTTTTTAAATTGTTTTGAATAGTAGGTCTGAGTCTGTTTTAGGTGAGTATGACAATGCAATTTTTCACACTGTCCTACCTACCTACTTAAGAGAAACACTTTTTAAGGTCTGACTCTTTTCTGGGTAAGAACATTGTAGGCTTAATGCAGCTCTCCAAAAAACATCAATTGAATGGGGGTGGCATGTGAATTAATTAAAAATAAATCTTGTTCTATATTTTATTTTTAATCCTGTATTTTAGCTTCAGTTTCTATCCATTGTAAAGTCTTCATCTTCATCAGTCTCAATGAGAGGATTATCAGTGATGTTATCTTTCTAAGCAGCATATGTATTTTTTTTTTTAATGTGACTATAAAGTTATGTATAGGTTGTTCTTTTATAGATAGTTTAACAAAGTAAAATGCTTGATGCAGAATAAAACAGTTTTGTAATGAAAAAAATCCACCTCCTTCAGCATTTCCAATGCTAGATCCGTGGTATTCATTTAAAAGTTCTAGCTTCATGAAAACATTCACCCCATGTTGATCTATGCTCTGCATGCCTCCCTTCCCTGCACCCCAGCCTGTCAACAAAAGGCAACCAGAGTTTAAGGAATCAATCTAGAGGTTAGTCCTCCTGTGTTCCTCTGACTAGGTATCAGTAATGTCCCTCACATCCTTTCTTCTACACTCTTCTATATTCTTCTCCTTATTGCTGTTGTCAAGGCATATAAGTTTTATTCTATATTTTGCATTATTCTCCATTTCAAATTTGGTGAGCTATAGCTACATGTCATGAGTCATGAAGATGTTGCTTCAGTCTGTCTCTCTCTCTCCCTCTCCCCCCATTCCCTGAGGTATACAGTTTTCTTAACTTTGTAGTGGAAAGATTTTTGGTATAATTTGAAGCCTCTCTTACTCATTCTGCTTAATATTTTGGACATGTAAGGGAGAATAAAAAACCCCTGTGTTGTCAGTCTTCCTTTCTCTGCATGATTGTCCCTGTTATTTTTGTACTGTACTTTATATCTATTTGTGATAGCTGAGTTTCTATTTGGTAAGACTTCAACTGTGTTGTGTATTGTTGTGACTGTGTATTTTGCTGTGATGAGGTGAAGCTCCTACAATGATATCTGCGGTGTTTGGCTTGTTATGATTTTATTACTAGCTTTTTCCAGCAAGTAGAATATTGTCTCTTTATGGCTAGAATGACTATTTTTAGATTTAGTTGTTTGCAGTGTGGTTTTAGAGGATATTCTTGTGCACTTGGGAGAAAAATGGGTAAAATCACTTTTCAGAGACAACAGTTGAGGTCCAGACACTCCCCCGTTGAAGCTGATTTACAGTTGGTCAGAAAGGCAAGTGCTTTATGCATCTGTTCACTTACCCGGGTGGGAAGACTTGTGATAAAAACAATTTTACATCAAAGCTAATTACATGGTGAAGACATATAGCAATGTAAAAATTTATTAAATTATGTACCTTGAATCTATTTTATCAATCTGGGTTTGAATCGTGAAACTTGTATTAAATACGAATTGATGCTCAGATGGTTCTTTTTACAGAAGTTATGCTTAAAATAGAAATGAGTGGGTTGGCATTTTTTACAGAATATGATTTCTTCCTCTCTCCCTCCTCCTTCCCACCCTGTTCAACAAAAGTAAGCCCACGGGACAACCTACATTCAAGTTTCTTCTTTTTTTTTTTTATTATATAAAAAGGTGAAGCTGATCAAATACCTGTGGGAATGCCTAATAACTGTGCTATGACATTATTTTGCAAGACAACTTGTCAAACTTACAACCTAGGTAAGCTGCCATAGGTAAACTGTCATATCTTCAACAAGTAATACCGTTCCACTGTCACCTCCATGGGGTGAAGACTCTTACACTTCAGCTGTGGCATATGGCAGAGCGCTCTTCACTATAGTATGATTTTTAGTTTCCGTAGAAAATTCAATTTTTATTTTTGTTTAATCTGCAATATTTGACTTGATCCCTTTACATAATTAGAGTAACAAGGCCTGGCAGCCAGAAGCAGCTCAGTTCTGCATTACCTTCATCCGTGTTTTGAAGATTTTTTCAGAAGATGATTTAAAAAAAGAATCATTCCTTTCCAAAGCTTTGATTTTTGTGGGTTTTTTTGCTTTTTGATCTTGGCAGAAATGCTTGATTCCCACCCCCTCCTGCCATCCCTACCCCTTCTATACCATGTCTTTTGCAGCTATTCAGCTGACCATCTGAAAATTAAGCTTTTATTACCTTAAACTGAGAATGCCATACACCTGGGCACTCCTGAAAATGTTCTTACTCTCCTGTCACTCCTTATCTAAGTAACAAGGAAGAACAGTCATTACTTTCTTACTGGGGTGCTGCAAGGGTGATAATTTACTGCTTGTAAACTTCTTGGAGGGTAGAAAAGCTCCACCTTCTATTGATCCTTCCATTTTAAAGGTCTAAGATACAGGAGAATAGTGTGCCATAAATGAATACATAATGTTATCACTGGGACTTTTTCAGGAAGAAGTAAATATCCCCATGAGGAAAATGGTTCCTTTCATAGTGTTAGTGGACTGCAGGGTGGTATCTGAACCAAAAAAGATGTTTTAATAACTGTCACAATTGTTGCCATTTATGAGGAGCAAATAGGAAAGTATGTTGGGAGTAAATATTAGCAGATGCTTTTTCTGTCAGGTCTGTTACGGTGAGAAGATGTGCAAAAAGAACAGAGTAGATCGTTACTCTTGAATACATGTCTGCTATTCAATGTGTGCTCAATGCCGTACACACATTATTCATTTATACATTGCCTCCTCTTTAGGTGGGAAAGCACGCAGGTCTAGCAACCCAGTGTTGCTCCTGGAAATCTTGGTGGTAAGGAAAAGCTTTGTCTTTTCTTCTTAAATACAGAAATTATGTGTTTTCTAGTGTTTCAAAGTACAACAGAACAATAAAGACTCAGAGCGTTTCTAGTGAATGAGGGAAATGCACTCAAATGGTGAATGATAGCAAAGATGCCTGGTCCACAGGCTGGCTGTGACACAAGTTTCTTGACACATTCTTTTTTCTTTAAAAAAAAAAAGCAAGCATTTTTTTTCACAGTAGACAACCTGCTTGTTCAAACTGAAACCTGAAAGCATTTCACCATTTTGGGGCTACCATTGCACTTACACTGACTTCTGGGAAGTCTGCCCTCGTGCTGCTTAATCCTTTAAGACTAGAGAAGGGCAACATTCAGTACAGCTTTTGTTGACTCCTGATTTCTTTCTTTGAAGGAAATAACTACTTTAATTATATATCAGAAGAGAAGACAAGTGCTGTAAATGAATTTTTGGTATTTTTAATATTAGCAGTTTGGTTAAATCATTGAGGCTAATTCTTTCAAGGTTTTGATAAATATTAGCTGCATACTATGAATCATCCAAGAGTCCTTTTTCACCAGAATTTAAAATCTTCTTAGAGAAATCTCAGGCCCCATGAGGCAGCAGTTTAGCAGCCCATTTTCAGCTTCCTCCTACTTCCTATATATTCGTAGCAACACCAAGCAAGTCCCATGACTGCTTTTTGCAGTAATTTTCTATAATGGCTCCACTGTTGCAAAAGAGTGTGCAAATTTTCTAGTCCCTTTATAGCACAGAACTGCAAGATGCAACAGAAACTGGGTAACGACTCCTTGGCAGCTGCTTCAGCCTTAGAAATTTAATCTCTTTCATTGGTACTTTGGTCTTTCATATGGAGTCTAAGTAAGAACCTAACTAGCTGTGTGTCTGAATGTAGTTGCAGCCCACCGAAACTGCTGGGGTTTCCTGCATCTGTAGTCCACAGCTATTGTAGCTAAATCATTTAAGGACCAACAGACTGAAATATTCAAAGGTTGCCATGTACTAAGTATTTTCTGTAGGAAATCCTATTAAATACCGAGCTGCTAGAAGACATCTCTTAAACTTCATGATGCAGTGTTGTTTTTTTCTCTCTCTGCAATAGCTTTTATGGGCTGTCAGTACTATAACAAGCTGTTGACTTTGCTGCATTGCGGGGTTTTTTTTCTACATTAGTCACATGACTTTTGAAGGTCCAAACCTTGGATGATGGAGAAAAGCCAAAAGTGATCAGTCTGCACGTTATACACGGTCTAAGCATTGTAACATTTAAACTTTGTAAGCTTGACCTGAATTTGGTTTAACATACAAAATTATGAAGTACAAATTTAGGAGCAAATTGAAGTTTTTGGGAAGCCTGATCCCAGATATATGTTTCTTTCTTGATGTGAAGCTGGCTTATAAGTACCTGGTTGTTCCCAATAGGAATATTAATAGCGGGACTTTAACTTTGCTTGGTGAATTAGATGAAAATGCATGGCAATAACTGTTGTTTGGATGCCTGACTGCAGGAAAACTACTGGTGGCAGTGGGTTGGTTTTGTCTGGGTCAAGAACAATAGCTGGAATGGTCTAAATATCCATTAAATGTTATTTCGACATAAAAAAGCCCTATAAAAATTACTTTCCAGGGGAATGAAAAATTCTGTATGCATCCAATTTCAGTTTTAAGTTCAACCTTTCTTGGATCTTGTTATCTTTTTGTGGGTTGTATGAATAAGAGGTCTACTGTCAGAAACCATCCTTGTGTTAATACTCTAGACTGTGATCAGTTCCCCTACTGACTTTCTTTGATAAATTAACTAATTTAATCTCTTTCCCATGTAGTATTTCCATATTTTTGAACATACTCTTTGCTGTTCCAGAGCCTTCAGCTACTCTAAGTGGTTTTTTTTTTGTCTTGTAATAATAGTCTTAACATCATGATTTTCTGTTTCAGTAATTGCTATAAACAAGATCTGTGAAGACTAGCTTAAAAAATGCATCAAAGATGATATTCTAAGGAAAAGTGTTGAGCCACTAGAACGTCAGTGATTTGGTAATACTCAGGTAGGAGTGTGCTACTACTAACAACTTATTAGCAATATTGTCTTACCCAACTACTGGCTTCTTTGTATTTATTTTTTTTCCTGCCATTTGTTTTCAGATGATAGTACTTTTCTCTACCTCACTGAATAGTTACATGGGTTAATTTGTTAATTTGTTAACATTTGCATGATGCTGCAAGTATCAGACATTCTATTAATTCTAGGAATTATGATTTTTATCATGGCTCTCCTATTCTTAATTAGGGGATTTGGAACATGAATAAATAATTCCAGCATATGCAAAGGCTTCTGTGATGGCAGCAGATTAAGCATTTAGCATTTAGCATGCAAACAACATGCGAATGGATTTCAGAGGAATGTTTTCATCTTTGACATTTGAGTTAACTAAATTACAGTTACTGCTCCATAGCACAGAGAGAAAACTTAATTTAGAAACCGAGTCCCTGCGACTCCAGGTGAGACAGTTTGTAATTCACTGATCCTCAAACAAGGAAAATGATCCCACTGTGGTGAGGGATTTAGCTGGTTATATGGGGCTGAACATTTGTAATTGTTTGTCTTACAACCATTGTTGAGATTGGAATGCAGCTGAGTTAGTCTTACTGCTATATTTAGTCATTTTGTCCAGCATTTGGGACATCGATTCAACATCTGTAGTGCTCTGCAGTGCACTGAAGAAGTTCAGGTAACTGACAGCAATATAGTTACCTGCCAACAGGCTCTGAAGTTGTGGTGTGGGAAGGCATGCATTTTAATACAGCTAGGAATTTTAGAGCCATCATTTCAGGGCAGTTAGTTGATGAATGAGATTACATTACTTCATTTACTTATATAAACAAGTAAATAAGGATCTACACACTGTTGATGCCATTTAAATATAGAATTATGAATTAGCTTATCCGACACCCTCTTGAATAACAATGACCGGGCAAGGAGAAAATTAACATTAACTTCTTGCAACCTTCTTCTCACTACCTTTGTCATGATTCTGCACCTTAAAATGCAGGAGATGTATATGAGGCTTCTACCGGAACAGAAGAATTGCCTCAGGAAAATTACAGACCAGTTGAGATGTGTGCTTGTGCTTAAATATGCCACTTGAGACATAGAGTAGCTGATGTTTCTTCAGTTTCCAGGTAAGTTGGATGTAGTTAAATCCATGTATGAAGTGCTGTATTGGCTTTACTTCAAGATCACAATTACAATGATGATTATAGAAGGCACAGCAGATAATCTCCTGGCCTTCTGCAGACAAAAAGAAAGCTGCTTTCTGCACTGCTTCTTCTTGATCATTCAGTAGCAGCTGGGAATCTAATGCTCAGAGCAAAAGGCCACTGCTCAAGGGGAAGTGCATCATCCTCACTCTGTCTCCTGTGGTGTTGCATTTGCCTTTTTGTGAAGCCTTCTAGTGCCTTCTTACGCAGGTCTCGAACAAAGAGATGGGATAAATTGGAATTCTGCAGAATATTAAAGAGCTTCCCATCATCTCCCATGAGGGTGTTGGTGTTAAAAGTTGAACCATCAGATACAAGGGAGTGAGAAACAAATGTGCTAGTCATGGAGCTGTTGTTATAGCCTTGTCTTTCAGACTAGTTTGAAAAGTGAGGGGCTGATCTCCGTCACATAGAAGTGACTATAAATCGTCAACTGGTATGGCCTACTTAGTGGATAAGAGAAATGCATTCTGCCACCCAACTGGATCTATTAATCAGCTTCCTGGTACATGTTGGATCTGGCTGTCCATGAGCTAGATGAGATGCTGCTCTTCCAATCTGCAGGGTGTTGACATTTCCATTCTGAAGTGAGAAGAAACTGAGATCTGCATTTTTTGTGAGAGTGAGTGAAAAAGCTACACTTTAAAATAGAAGAAAACCTGGGTAAGGAATTTACAATCTCCAACCAAGCAGAGATTTGAATCTGGATCTCCCAGGTAATTGATCCAGTGACAAGCCTATTGGTTATTTTGGTTGGGTTTTTTCCGCTCCATGTTTTAACCTGTCTGCTGACACAGAATGGCTTTCTTACAAAAAGCCTTTCATCAAAACTAGCATGTGTCTGTGAAAAGTTTGTTTCTTATCAATTCTTTGATTAAAATCCCTCTTTCTTTATTGAGTTTCAAAACTCTTCCACTTGGTTTTGCTTTACAAATACAGGCATAAGAAAAGTAGCTCCAGCCCAATTGTTGACAAGACAAATGTTGGTGTCTTTTGCTTGGAAAACCAGACTCTGAGGTTTCTTCCCTCTTCTTCAAGATGATGGCCATCTTTTCAATCAGTGGTGCTGCTGTGACTTAATTTTGAATGAGAGATGTAGGCTTAGAGAGTGGATGACCCAAAAGTAGAACTGCAGAGCAAAAAAGTGCTTGCTTTCATCTCTTCCTTCTCCTATTCCTCCCTAAGCGCACTGCAATTAGGACAGGAAAATGTCTGGCCCAGCTGTCATGGAAGCCTGATTTATAAGTACAGTTTTGAAAATGAATATATTATGCTTTTTATAGCTACTGTCAACAACTACCAGGACAGAACAACTTGTGCAGCTGGCATGGGAATCCAATGTCAAAGCTCAATTTAAGAAAACATTCTGCTTTCTTGGGCAACTGTCAGATGTAACAACTGAATTTGGCCTTGATTTAATCTTGCCTTTCCAAATTCGCAGAGAAACAACTGTCTGGTTGGAACACAGGTGGAGAAAGTAGGTGGGGAAGGGTAAATTAATGACCAGCAGCACTGTGGATTGTGTTCGTGATACTGTCAGGGAGAGGCAGCATGCTTTGCTGTGGGGTTTTTCAGCTGATAGGTTGACATTTCTTCCCAAGCCAGTTGAGAGGATAGTTTGGTAGAAAATGGTTTTCTTGACCCTTGAGATTCTTGAGACTTCAAACACTTATATGCTCTGAAAGGGAAATATGAGACATTTCAGCTTAAAAGAGCAAAACCAACCAAACAGGAAGAGTCTAGATGCAAATACACCAAAGTGACCAGGGCACTCAGTGAAGATGTAGGCATTCATTTTATCATCTGTAATCATCTCTCTTAATACTTTAGCTAAAGGTATTGGATGTTCTGTGTGGGAGAGAAGAAAGATGGGGTAGTAACTTTTTAAGTGTTGTGGTAACTTTTTTATTAGAACAAATGTATTATCTTTACCCTACAAATTATTTGGTTAAGTATTTGGTCAGAACACATAAACAACCTGTACAGGATTAATATTAACATAGATACATGCTTTTTTCCATAGTAAATGTGAATGGGATGTAATGTGTTATTTTCAAACAGGAGTTTCTGGCTGAAAAATGTGAGAAATGCTAGCCTTTGGGACGAGATGTCAGATGGAGGCTGGAGGCTGTGTGGCATGGATTCTCTCAGAGCCCTTTGGGTGCTGGTAGCCTTACCTGCACATTTGCCAGATATATTTCAGGTTTATTGTCAGCACTTGTTTCAAATGAGTGTGAGGGTGACAATAGCCCTCAGCTTGAGGCACCACCTTTTTTAGCATAATAAATACATTTCAATTGCTAAAAATGAGCCCAAGAGGCAGAGATATATGATTTTATTAAATACAGCTTTTAACAGAAAGCTTTTCATCAGCTAGCAGGCAAGCAAATTACTGTCATAGATGATCTGTGAGGAGATTGGCAATGTACCACTTTGGAGTGGGAAAGGCAGGAAAATAGCCAAAATTGCCATTCCAGAACAAACTTGTTATGTAGTCATGTCATGCCTCCTCTCTGACCCATGGATTTTCAAAAAGAGAATCATTACTTTTATCATGGATTTTTCTGACCTACAGTTCATACTAGAAAGGCACCTCATTAGATTGTTAGCAGTATGTGCTCAAAGCATGGGAAGAATATTGTCAAAAGCACTTCACCTGCCTGCCCTCTCCTTTGAAGTATATCAGGAACTTAACTTCCATTCTAAAAGTAATTATCCTTTTATTTTAGCATTCTTAAATAATAGCTATCACCATTCAAAAGCTTTCCTATTCATTTCTCCCCTTTATGCTCTGGACATTTTTGTTAAAAGTATTTTGCATAAGTAGATGCTTAATATATCCTAAACCAAGATATATTCTAAGTATTCTGAATCCAAAAATAAAATAAAAGTATGGGTAATACTTTCTTCTGATTTTTCCATGCTGATTTAAAATAATATTTGCCGTGAAAACTCTTCTGCTTTGCTGAAAGCTGGAAATGTCCAGCTTTTAGTGGACACGCTAATATCCACTAAAAGTTGGGCATTTCCCTTAATTCCAGGTTATCCAACCACCTGAACGTACACAAACATCAAAAGCCCTGATCCTGAAGTGGTCATGCATGAGCAAACCTGTGGAATTGAAGCTTGCATCTCAAGAATTTTCAAGTGAAAATGCTAAATAGGTGCATGTTCTGAAACTTGGAAAATTGATTTTACATCTAATTGGGTAGTGGAACTGAATTTTTCACAAAAGGGAGATACTGGAAAAAAAACCAATTTTTACACAACAAAGTGGTTTTTTAACATACCCAACTGAGATAAAATTTAAATGTCAACATTTTGGAAGGAAATGCCTTAAACTAGTCAAAACGGAACTATCAATGTGTGTTTTGACACTTTGCCATCAAAACAGGCATGATCCTATGAAATGTTTCTGTTGTGTTCTTTCAGCCAGCTCGAGAAACCACCAAAATACATCTGGTTTCATTTCATAAATTTAGAAATATCCCTTTTTTCTTTTATTTCCATAAGGTAATTAGTGGCTGCTTGTCAAACCCATCCCAGGATGATTAGATTAGCTCTTCATCTTAACAGATATGTCTGATTTTTTTTTTGTCTTTTTTTTTTTTCAAGTGCACCTAACCCATAAATGATATGTTTCTCTATGATTTTGATTTACTGCAAACAGCTGGTAGTTACTGTAACCTTTATCATCCAACACTAGTTTTTGCCTATGGTTTAATCCTAGGTTCTTTTGCTGCTGTATTGTACTGTCAGCACAATTGTTGGTATATATGCTAAGTTCTGGCCCCCATGCAAACCTAATTAATTTTCTCCCCTAGAAATATAGATAGCCTTGTGACTTAAAAGTTCTGTAGCTTAATGAGCAAGTATACTAGGATTGCCTTCAACCCTGGGTTTAACTGTGGGAGAAGCTATTAACTATTCATCTGCATATTCTTCATGATCATACTGCATTTGGCCTTGTCGCTATTTCTATGGCTTTGAGGTACCCCGGTCATGACAGAAACTGTTGTGCTATATAAAGAACTAAGAGATAATCCCTCCCCCAAGGAAATTAAAAATGTGTTCATGAAATGAGAGATATCAGATGATTATTGGCAGGTGGCAAGTACAGAGAGGAGTAAGGTGCTCCCCGAAAGCACAGGAGGCGGTGTGTCCAGTAACTGAGGTCCCAGCCATACTCAATTGTATTTTAGCTTCACATTAAACATTTTACAAAAGCTTGTAAAAGAATGATTTACTAAGGACACATTCACAAAAAATGTCTACTCTAGCAGAAAAGTGCATGGATTTGGTCTCACGTTGTTACTGCAATGTAAATCATAAATAAGGTAACAATTCATCCATCCATATTCAACTATGGGAAGAAGGATGAAGCAGCTGATCACTTACAATCATTAGTATTGGGCATTTTACATTAAAGCAATGTGCAGCTCCCCATTTCCATCATTATGCATGTGCAAGAGTATCTGTATTACTACTGACAAGTAAAGTAATGACTGTGGTTGTACGTAGTCACGTTAGCTAGCCATGGAGACTGCTACTATATCTGGCTATGCAGTCTCCCATATGTACATGTAGAGTCTTTTTCACGTTAGTGCAGTTGCTATATATTACCCAGGCAGAGGTGCATTGGCTACAGGTTACAGATACCCAAGCCTATCAAGTACGTAGGTATCCGTATTCAGAAGTTTCTCCTGTTTCATTTTTTGCCCTGCATTTTTGAGTTGTATGACACTTTTCTTCAGATGTGGCCTAGCAAGCTCATAAATTTATTCTTGAGTTTCAGGAGGTCTCTGTTGGCACCTTGGGTTTTCCGGGAGAAGGGTGCTTGGGGTTGCAAACAAAAGGAAATGTTCTATTGGTTTATGAAGTGGAGGCAGCACACGTTTCTAGGCTTTGAAGAGCTGTTTTGACTAAAATCCTCAAAATAGTTGCCTTACCCTATTTAGTTTGGAATTGGAAATGATGATGATTTGTGTTTTTCTTAAGCTTTTGTGTTGCCAGTTCTGCTTTTCATGCTTACTATTCTTGCAGTAGCAGCTACAAAATCCTCCCACAAGCAGACTCTCACTGTTTAAATAGAAGACTCTCTCTGCCCCAAGGAATTTACAGTCAAAAGGCTGGGACAGACTGAAGGGAAAGAAAAGTACCCCCCGAACTGAGGAAGAGCAACAGCTTTTCCTAGTGCAGGGCTCTAGCCATGGGACACTTGGGGGTACGTACATGTGAAAGTTATTGCACCATCAGTTAGGATGTGAATTTACAGCTCGCTGGCTGCTCTACACTGACCTCCCAGGTGGGCACTAACTGTGAAGGTTTTTATTCCGCTGGAGCAGCTAGTGAGGAGTATGCTGTAAATGACTCGGTGAAAGCTGCTTCTGGCATAGGTTACAGCATCCTTGAGGCTGCTGTAACAGATGACCTAATTCTGTGTCTGCCCGCCTGCCTCCCTGCCTGTCCCGCTGCAAGTACTGCTCACCTGGGTACACATCTTCAGCCCATCGTGCTCTGGAGCTCTGAGCCACAACAAAATTCCATTCCTTTGGGGTAGTTTGTGAGGTTATGGTCCCTTCCAGTTTGCCCTTACCCTAACGGCATAAACAGTATAGGTGCTTCTGTCAGAGCTGCTCTTACAGCCTGATGTGTCAAAGTACTGGTTTACCTTAAAGCACTGGGCTGTACTTTGCAATTCTCCTCAGCTGTCTGTACAGCAGGGCTGGGGTTACGTCTGGAGGCCATAATCCTCTCAGTCACCCTGACTGGGAATCGGAACCCAAACTTGGCATTGGAATACTTTTCTCCAGTAATAGCCTTTTGCAAGTCTACTCTCAAGCATTCAATTGAAAGTCGTATATAATGAACATTGGCATTATAAATTGGCTGTAGCAGTTCTTTAGCAAGTAGAAGACGTGTTCAGGAATCAAAAATGTTTTCTAATTGTGAAATTAGTTGTATTGATACTGTCTTTTCCCATTTATATGGGAGCTGTTTTCAGGAGGTTTGGTTATTTAGAGTGTAGTATTTAGAATATAGATTTATTTTCTTTCTGAAGAGTATACGAGCATTTGGGAGGAGCACCAAGAGATGAAAATTGTGTGTGTGTGTTTATGAACATGCCCATTAAGAGGGAAAAAATTACTTTGGGCAAATTCTGGAATAAACTACAAGACTCATGCAGTTGAAATCTGTCACTCGGCTGTGCAGAAGGACAAAACCTGCTGAGTTCCCTATGCCTCCCTGTCCAGTGCCAAATGTCTGTAGGACCTGCCTGCTGAAGGAAGGAGTGAGAAGCATTTGAGCATGCTGCTATTGCCAGCAAATGCTGAGCTACTGGTTATATTCTGAAGGATGGGTAATTGCAAAGCACTGGTATCCTCTCCTCGTTGCTGCTATCCAATTGCCTGGGTGCCCAGAGGGATTTACTGTCAGACCTGTAAAGATTTTGCATGGATCGAAGACTTTTTAGTCTGGCCTTGTTTCATTTTCCTCTGTCCAGCTCTGTGATAATTCATGTGGAGCAGATGTTGCTTGGCTATCTATGCTTGACTTTCAAGTTAGATGCTCTTTATCTGTCATTATATATTGATTGTGTAAAGAATATCTCAACTTTCTGCACAATAAGCTGTGTCAAAATTGTTGCAAGTGGCAGTAAAAGTACATTCTGTTGTCTAAGGAGTTGCTTGGTGTTCTTCCAGCTTTTATCCCCTGTATGTCCTGTTTGCATTTATCATCCTTTATGCTTTGTCTGGTATACTACTTCTCCAACCAGTGGCCAAACCTTCAGCTGGATGAATCAGCACAGACTTCAAACACAAGCATTTTGGCTCAATTTCCTTTCATAAGTTCCAAATCCAGGAGTGAATTGCTATTTTAAGATAAACATTTTAATATTCTTGAATTTTACGTTTGGACTGACCGTTGTCGAACAAAAGCTTTGGTAGGGAGAACTGCTAGTTACGATTTGACTTTCTTAATGTGGGCAGCAAATGCAGTTGGGGGAAAGCTCTTTCTGAGTACAACAATGTTGTCTGCAGTATTCTTTCAGACTCATTGTTGTGAGAGTACAGTATGCCTGCCTGCAGTGCTGCTTTTCTTCTCTTCATTCTAAGGCATGCTGCATGCATTTCTCATACTTTATGTACCTAATGGTGAATGTGGAATCTGAACCTAAGGTTTAATTAAATGTAACAGTGCATATAATCTCCATTCTAGGAACGGAGAGCTGCTATATCTCATAAGATGAAACTCATACCAACCCAACTTGGTGCAGCCCCAAAGCACTGCAGAAGTCTCTGCAGTGCCAAAAATGGAAGAGCCACACTTAATTCTGTTCTCCTTCTGGGCTAATGCAGTCAGGCATCTCTGCAATGCACTAGCGAGTGTTTCTGCTTCTCAGCTTGATGCATATTTGTCTGGGCGTGTCTGTGCCCAGCATGCGCACAAGTAATGTTTTCCCTCTAGAAAACAGTTTCTTGAAATTCCTGAAAGGCAGCTATTGGCTCTTAAATACTGCTTTTAATAAGAGTACTGACAAAAGATTGTACTGTTAGGTAGGGTCCTGTTTTACCAGACAGTTAAAGATGGTGAAGATTGTGGGGGTCATGAGTTTAATTAATTAATTAATTTAATAATTGAGAAAACTATCTTCACTACCTTAAAAAAAAAAAAAAAAAAGAGGCATGAGTCTGGTAGTCTTTTAGCCACAGATGTTTTAAAATTACTTAAGTTCTTATCTAAGAGTGTGGTTACATTACTTTTCACTGCTCTCATCCTCTCTGCAGGAAGCCTGCTGGAAATGAATCCTCCCAGCGTACTGTTCAGTAACTTCCCCAAGTAGACAGCATTTCTTTCAAGCAAAGCAGACACTGAGTTTTTGATTTAGCTACTACAATTCCAGTCTCTGTTGGAATTCTTAACATTTGTAATCAAGTATGCTAATAGAAACGTCTAGCTTTAGTTCGTACATTCCCACACTGTAATACATTCCTAACAAGATGTAGAAGTAATAGATGAATTCCAGTGCATGTAATGCAAGCTTGCCATTATCTCAAAAAAAAACCCCAAACAAAAAAAAACCTGACTGCTTTTCTGAGATATTAGCTTCCTGATGAAAAGAGCTTTGTCACTTGTTTGTCATTTTAAATGGGAATATAAAATGAATGATCAGGTAGGTTCTTCATTACAGTTGCAACAGAGGAATGAGCTGGTCATAGTTCCAGCACAGGTGTGAACTTCCACGGCTGAAATAAATTGGTCAGGATGTTTGTACCTGAACTGGAACCAGCCACACTACTTCCTTCAGTTTTGCGAGTGTAGGCTCTTAAATGCTGAATCTAGTGCCTAATGGTATTGCTCTGTGTACCCATGATGGATGAACAGAAAGTGCTATGCAATTTGCATACGTAACTGTTTGAGAATAAGTAAAGCACAAATTTTCTACCACTGATTTACTAAAGCCATGATGGCATCTTTTAGAAGCTGTGCCAGCTGAAGAGGAGATTGCTTATCTTGCTTATCTTCTCCCTCGCCCCGACTCGCAGAGGTCAACGCACTTCGCTCGGCTGCTTGCTGCCTCCTGAGCAATTTCGGGCGAAATGAGCAGGTTTGCAGGGAGCTGTGCTGGGAAAGGTGGTGTTGCCAATCCAACCCCCGCTGAGTGCTCTGAGCCAGTGCCAGGAGCTTTATGAAGGCAGCGTAGGCTGGAGTAGATAGTTGTTGCCCATCCTCAGATCTCCAGTAAGAGATATTTTAATGTGTCCTACCTCCCTCTTTTTAAAGCATGCTCATTCCATAACCCTCAGTCCCAGTTAAGGCCCATGCAGGGCCTCTAAAACCCTGGCTTAGTTTGCATTTTTGTGCAACTGTCCTTGCAACAACCCTCCCATCTCCCAGGGCACATGCGGCCAGGGTTGTCACTGGTATCCTTTTTGCTAATGAAGTTGCATGCCTGTATTAGAAGGATTTGTCTGGAACTCACCTTGGAGATGGCTCTATGCTGTTTCATTTTACAAAACAAGGGGAACCTCATTCCCTTGTATGAGGAGAAAAGCATAATTCTGAAAACTCCCTCTGTGCAGAATGAGAGAGGCCTGTCCACAATATTTCTCTACCGAAGGCTGATGAAAAGCTGCTTATTCATCTTTCAGTATTTTTTCAGTAAAACCATTTGCTTTAGCCACTGACATGCAGGGCATGAGTAGTTGTTTCAGCTGGTACAATCATCTAAGAATCTCCCAGGATGATTTCAGAAAAACAGGTTTTTACAAGATTTTTAGTTTCTTTTATCTTGCCTATCTCATGTTCTTTTTATATTCTATTCTGTCTTTTTGATAGTTTCAGTGCAATTATAAGTGCTGTGTCACGTCCAGCACCAAAACAATAGCACTGCATTTTTGTTCCACCCTAGCATTTTGGGTCTTTATTTCACAATTTGTACAGAGCAGGTAGCTACTGAAGACAGGATTGATACCAGAGTGAATCCCCACCCCCACCCCCTGAAAAACACCACTCCCATGCTGGTGAAAAAATGTGCATCCCAGGTATTCATATGGCTCTATAAAAATCTGATAGTAAATATGATCAGGTGAATTGTAAAATATTTATAAGCACTCAGTGCTATAGGATGAATATGAATAAGGGATGCTGGCCATTCATCTGGGATAGAAAGATGTCTCTTTGACCATCTGTGCAAGTTGGGCCCTTGAGAAAGGAGTTTTAAACATCTAATTCATTTCCTGTATATGCCTAGCATACCTGCTGTAATCCAATATTATTGTTGAAAGGTTCTTACTACGGAGTAAGTTGTTAAGCAGCTATGTCTAAAAGCCCTTAACCTTCACTTTTCATTATACGTGGCAAGAAAGGAATGCCTCCAGCTCTCACCTGTCCATTCAGGTATACTGTGTGATTTGTAACTTCATTGGAGAGGATCTCTAATGAAAATTTCTCTTTTATCCCTTCATTTTCATTGATTTTATCCATAGGAAATAATTTTCACATCTGCTTGCATCCTATCAGCAAACAAATGTCTTCATTTACCCTAGATTTTATTAAGAAAAAAAACAATTGATTTTTGATCGGATTCCTATATCCTTTAGCCACCCCTAAAAAACAGCTCTTTTTAGGATTTTTCTCAAATTGCTATACTTCTGTCTTTGCACCAGGTCTTAGACCTTGGTAGGCAAAGTGCAAGCTTGTAGTGAAGTGTTTCTAAATACAGTTTGTATTGTTTCCATTTTCTGACTTGACTTTTATCAGGAAGCAAACGACATGAATGGATATTTTATGCTGTAACTTGAATGACTCCTAAGGAGAAGCTTTTTGTTGTGTGTGCATTTCTCTAAAGCTTTGTGCAACCTCTTTCTCTTTGATTCTGGCCCCCATCTCTACAGTGAAAACATGATCACTTTGATATCAGCTGTAAATCAGCATTGTCAACTAGTTTAAGGTAGATACTGGATGTAGAATTTGTAGACTGAAATAATAAGTGATTGTTTATGTTATTTTCATATGAATTAAGCAATGAATAAGGTCCCTTTTTACTGCAGTGGGAAGGGAAACAGCAAGGCACAATGCATAAGCATATTCTTGTCTGTGTCTTGGGAAGAACAGGCAATGAAATGGTCAGATTTTTTAAATTGTGTTGTATGGTGAAGTATGCATCGGGAACAAGATGTTTACAAATGAATTTTCATCGAAAATTAAAAGCAAAAGCCAAATTAAGGGGCAAGAGTTCAAATTAGTTAACATGCTGAAGGAGATCAGTGTTGAGCAGCCAGTTAAGCCAGTTTATTCCATTAGTTCAGCCTGCTGTTAATTGACAATGCTTGGGTCTGTATAAAATAGAGGTCTGTTTTTTCTTGCAATTATAATTTTGAAAAAAAGAAAACTGTAGATTTATGAACTTCATGATTATTTAATTATTTTTTCTTATAAATTTTTAATACTGCCTTTCATCCCTGATAAATGGTAGTAATACCTGTGTTCTAGTTTTTTGTAGAATTTGATGGAGATACTTAAAATAGGTCACTGTTTGCACAGTCTTGTATGGATTCTGCCTGGATTACAGTAAGGTAAGTTTAAAAATTTACTTTATTGTTTAACAGCATCACCATAAGACTTGAAATACCTAAAATAGAATGAAGGCTTGTTAGTTCTGATATGATGAAGAGCTCATTTATAAATTTTTTGTGTCTGGAAAAGCTTGGAAAGAGGCTCAAATAAGACTAATAATTTTGTCTTTAGTGCAACAACTAAGATATGTCACCTATCACCTTTGTGAATTGTCTAAGTGAACATAAAAGCATTCACTGAGGCACTTCCAACTTACAAATAGTTTTAAAGGACTACAGGACTGGGAACCCAGTCTTCACCAAGTTTAAAAAAAACAACACCCCAGTCTTTTCAAATTGCAGTCTGTATGGTTTTCTTGGCAAACACTGCATCCCAGACATAACTGGCTGGACTTTCCAGGGAATATTTTGTTACATCAGAAATAATATTTCTGTGAAGTATTGGTGAGGAACCTGGTGTTCTTGTAATCTTGGATGTGTCAATAAATCTCTTTCCCTCATATTAAATATATAAGGCTGCAAAGTTTATATATATACATTAATTCATCTCTATTTCAGTGTTTTGCTTTGACATTAAAATTTCATGGTCTTTTCATACAACTTTAATCGGTGCTTTTTAAGTTAATACAGACAAAGCTACATGAGAAAAATGTCCAAATTGAGAAAGCTGACAGGACATTTCGTTTACCTCCCTTCCTGTGATACAGACCCATGCTTGCTGTTTCAGGCAGAGTTGCCTATTCCAACATTTTGACTCCTGGAACTAGCAGTCCACGAGCTGCTGTCAGCTGGGGTGGCTGGCTGGGGGAATAGTGGATGTCAGTCCTCCAGGATCAGCAGTTAGACAATCTGCAAACAGTCAGTAAAATACTCGAAAAAAGTTGCTATAATTTCCATTGGTATTTTGTCCAAATAGGACCAGAAAATTTCTCCAGATGTTTACCTTGTTCTGCATAAGTGAATTTAGGGACATACCTTTCTAAGTGAAATCAGCATGAGAAAGCTTTGGAAAGAAACAGTCATCTTTTCTTTTTTTTTTCTTCTGTGGAAATAGTACTGGAATCTAGTGGAAATGGACCATTTTTTAATGATTTAAACCATGCAACTTTGCTATGCATTATTGATTATGGCAAACAGAGTTAACATTTCTTTTTCTTCATACCAAACACTGTGCAGTGAGGCACACTAATGCAAGGAAAAAATATGGGCATTTAGTGAAACAAAAGTACAGCAAAAGCAAGCTAATTGCTACCTCAAAATATGTTAAAATGAGGATTTCAAAGCCCTATATAAAAGTTTAAAACATTGGTATGGCTAGTCTTTGTATTTCCTCTTCTCACATCGTCAGTACATACTTTTGAAGTGTGACTCGCATGGCACATGCAGCCCAGTTGGATCACTTCTTATATGTGACAAGTACTTTTGTGAGCTGTAGAACAGAGCCTGGTTTCCTGTAGCTTTGTGTCTCCTGATTAGATAATCTCATGTTTAATACTTTGGAAACTTTGAAGCTTTTCTTTCGTTTGAGGTATTCATAATATCTCTCTCTCATGTCAACTTGCAAGGGCTTAGTATTGTACCTGAGATCATACTTCAGATTTTCCCTTATGGAGATATGAATTTGAGTCCATTTCTTCTCCCCAGGACCTCTGTTTTGGTGTTGTTTGGAAGTTAAAATTTTCCAAGACTGTATCTTTGTCAAACTTTCACCCAGGACTTTTTAAAAATTATTAGCATGTACTCAGACACCCACGCAACCACGTCACTTTCATTGCTTGTGGAAAGAGAGAACAAAATTGCAATGACACTACCCTGTTATATATACATGTGAAATAAAATTTATGCCATTGTCAACATAAAATTGTTGCTCAAGTCAATTGTTCAAGTCAATTTTAAATACGTGACTTCGATAGCTATACTGTGCTTCTGTTCAATGTATTTCTGCCAGTGGGACATTGAGTTTTTATTTGCCTAGTGCTATCATGATCTTGGATCTGTTTCACCAACACTTTTTGCTGTCTGCAGCCTTCTCATACCTCTAGACAGATGTTGGGTTCTGTTTTCAATAATGATAATCAGAAATCTTGAAATAGAAAGAAAGCAAAATTAAAAGAATGAAGGGGGTCATAAAAGTTTGTCTCAAATTTGAGATTTAAAAAATATATACTTGATTGGATTTTATGGGAAGGAATTTCCAGGAAGCTAACCCCAAGCCCCCACCCTCAATTTGCAAGCTGCCTGCCTGTCAAATGCTTTTTAATCTTCCTTTTTGCCTGCAGAAGAAAAGGATCAGATACCATTAAGAATTTCTCAAAAAAGAATGAAAGGTTTTGGGTAAAAATAGAACTTTCCTGTAAATTTCTATTTTGTGGAAAAGGCATTTCTGCAGGTAATCATTCTAATGAGAACTTCTTGAGTCACTTTATCCAGCATCTAGGGAAGATAGGCCTATGATGCTCCATAATTTGAAACTGTGTCCTTAAAATTGAACCGTGTAATCTGTTTTCAGCTTCAGAAGAGAGAGGATCAATACTGCAACAGTGATTCTCACCCCTAACACCTGTGGCCTTAGATTCCCTATGTATATTGTTACAGTCACAGGCTAGATGGACGGTCTGTAGAAAGAGGTATACGTGGCCATAACAATGTAAGGTTTTAGTTTTTAGCATGCTACACACAGACTCCAGAAACCTAGATTCAGTCCCTGCTTTTTGCTCTGTATGTATTTAAGTAAATGTAGTACTTTGGGGCTCATTTCCTACCTGTAAAATAATATTTAATAATTTGCCTCAAAGGAGCAATGGCAAATTAAATTAAAAAAAACCCTGTCCTGGTTTCAGCTGGGATAGAGTTAATTGTCTTCCTAGTAGCTGGTACAGTGCTATGTTTTGAGTTTGGTATGAGAAGAATGTTGATAACACACTGATGTTTTCAGTTGTTGCTCAGTAGTGTTTAGTGTAAAGTCAAGGATTTTTCAGCTTCTGATGCCCAGCCAACAGGAAGGCTGGAGGGGCACAAATTGGGAGGGGACACAGCCAGGGCAGCTGACCCAAAGTGGCCAACGGTGTATTCCATACCATGGGACGTCCCATCTAGTTTAGGAACTGGGAAGGCGGGGGCAGGGAATCGCCACTCAGGGACTGGCTGGGTGTCGGTCGGGGGGTGGTGAGCAATTGCACTGCGCATCATTTGTACATTCCAATCCTTTTATTACTACTGTTGTCATTTTATTAGTGTTATCATTATCATTATTAATTTCTTCTTTTTATATTCTATTAAACCGTTCTTATGCCAACCCACAAGTTTTACTTCTTTTCCCGATTCCCTCCCCCATCCCACTGGATGGGGGGGAGTGAGTGAGCGGCTGCGTGGTGCTTAGTTGCTGGCTGGGGTTAAACCATGAAAAAACAAAAAAACCCCCAACCATGAGGCTCTTGGCTTTTCTGGTAATGGGAGCAGCTGGAATTGTCTAAGAAAGTGAACCATGTCAGGAGGATGATCTTAGCAGCAGAGTCTTTCCCCTACTTATATTTTACCTTTTCCAAAGCTGAATCTAATTCTGTTTCTCAACCATTTTTCTTTCCTGATCAACTCCTTTTGCTTCAAATGTTTCTAAAGAGACAAACTCCAGTTTTTCTACAGTGAAAATAAATACAAAGTGCCAATTACCTCTTGGGCCACCTACCTAATGAATATATGAAGTGGCCAAATAGATTTCTATAGTAGCCCACACAGTATTGTTTCTCCTTCAGTATCCCTCACCAGGTTGCTGTACTGCTGTTATTACTTGCTGTTAGCTTCCCTTATCTATGTTGCATTCAAGACAAGTCACCCTGGATTTATATTTTCAAGTAATGTTTTGTGACAAGCTGTGTGAAGTGTACTCCAGAAGTACAGACGCAATTGCATTCATTGCTTTGTCTGTTACACCAACTTTTCTTATTCTGTTTTTTAAGGGGGAAAAAGTCATCCTTCTAGGTATGGCTTCACGTCCATCAGCTGAATCTGTGAACTGGATTTGGCGTGCTACAGCTTTCCTTTCTGCTACTGCCTTGTGTTATGTTTCTGAAAAAGATGCAGAAAAGGAGCAGGGACCACTGTGCATCACCATTTTTCTAAATGGCATTTGGTATTAATGGCAGACAAATGCAGTACACATGCATTACTGTTACAACACCCTGTGGGCCATGAAAAGCATTGCAAAAGCAGATGTTCTAGGAAAAGAAAAGAGAACACATAACTAATTTAAAAGTTAAATCAAAATCTGATATGTTTTTTCTGGGTGACACATAGTGACCACAGTCTCAGATTTTACAGGGCACTCCAAGCCCTGTAAGCCAAGTAGTTAAATGAGGTTGCGACTACGACTGAGGTGGCCTGTCCAAGTCAGGACAGACTCTCTGGGTAGCCCTTTCAGTTCCTGTGCCTCATAGCATCACAGGGGTTTGGGTAACATGCTCTAGCCTTTTGGTATCTTACCCAATGAATCCTAGACTGGCAGGGATTTAGCCTTGTCAGTGTGGGGGCTGATTGGCTCTCAAGGACTTCTCTGCACCTTTCACTGTTCAAAGGGGGTCAAGGTATACGTGAAAATCATTCATAATTTCCATCAGGTTGTTGACAAGACTACACACTTTATTGAAAGCTAGGTTCTTCATCATCTCTCTTGTAGATGATTAAGTAGAAGAGAGGTTTCTATGGTCTGAAAGATAATGTCTTTACCTATTTGAGGTGAAAACAAATGAGGCCCTGGAACTGAATGCCTTTAGTTTTGTTGTTTTCTCTAGCTGTAGCACATATTATGGAATTAATTTTGATCCAGATCTTGACTTTGTTACCCAAAAATGTTTCTAATTACAGAAAACATCAAAATACTGTGTCTTTGTAAGTGAAACATAATACAAGTTTCGACTGACCCTAAATCAAGAGACTTTTTTGGCAATTGATCTGTATTGAAAATGTTTTCCTTATTTAGAACAGAAAATGGTTCGGTCTCTTTAAAATGTTGTAAGGAAGTATAAAAGTTATGTTAACCAGACAGAAGGAGTTTGCTTTAGTAAGGAGTTGGGGGAACAGAGTTGATCTATATTTCTGATATATCGTGAGTGTGAAGCAGTGTCTGTGGCTGTTGCTTCAGACTGCAAGGGTGAGGCAGAAGTGGCTGAGTATATGCTCAGGTCTTAATTTCTTTCCCTAATGTGGGAAAACTTTGGGGTTTAACTTCTTTTCATAATGAAACAAAGTGCATGGGTTCATAATGAAATGAAGTGCCTGTGATTCTCCTCGGTGTGAATATGACTGTCTGTATTCTAATAACTCTTTGACCTATTGGCAGACTTCTGGTAAGCTTAAGTTGTTGAATGCTCTTAAAGATATTAAATACCCACATGTCATACGCAATTAGTTGACTAGAAGAGAATGACTTCTGTATTTTAATTGAGTAATGTGACAGCCCATTTGTCAAAGGGTCTAGACATTGTCTTTGAGAGGAAAACTGCAATGTGAGATCACACTATATATTAGGGATCAGAAAATCTAAATAGAAGACACAATGTACACCTCAACTTTTGGAAAAGTCTCAGCAGAAGTCTGTATATTAGTAGACATCAGAAACCTAATCCTAAAGACCTCCAAACTGGAGACTACGCAGTCTCTTCAAGACAGCTATTCTAGTGCTCCATTTCTTTACCAGTTTTGTAGATAGATGCTGCATTTACTCTTTTTGGTCTTTTTACTGTGTACACCCTTCACAAATTTTTAAAGGTAGTGGCGTCAGCTCTTTAAACACTTTGGGATAGAGTTTGCCAGACCCAGGTGCTTTGAAAACTTTACAAAGAACAAGACTGAGTAGAGCTATACCTGGTTCCCTTCACATACACCACATCATTAATTTCTGAAGAGGGAGGTCAAGTATCAGGAGACATATTAGGAAATCCAACTCTTAAAATATGGGATCTCAATGGAAAATGGTTCCTATGGGTATTGTCAAGTTAAGCTGACTAATCTTTGAGGCTTTAAAGTTTTTTTGCCCCTTGTTATAACTGGAGATGGTTTAGTCAGCTTCTCTAAAGATGGAGAGCTTAGGACCTGTAGGATCTATTAATCCCTGCAGACTATAAAGGTAAATCCAGTCTGATTGAGGTAGTGTGGCACTCAAGGATTTATAATGCCTGGGAGGAAAAAGAAGTAAACCCCTGGGATTGTTTAAGTCTCATCCAGAAGTCTGGAGTTGCACAGACATGAAGCATAGTAAATGGACTTCTCAAAATGCAGACCAGATCATTTTGCTCTTAGTGGAAGTGTTTAGGTTCTGCTGAAGCCTTAAGGGGAATAAATTATAGTCATTTTGCTTGCCTTGTACAGAGCTGCTAGCATCTGTATGTTAAAATCTGTTGCACCCTCCAAACTTAAGTGAGCTGTAGGTGAATGTTGAGAACACTTGAGTGATGAAGAAGTTAAGATTTTTAAATCTTCCAATGTGAGAGTCATTCATGCTGACAGTGAAAAGTCAAATAGTATGCCACAGGATATAGCATATATTCTGAACTGGCCGAATGAAACATGCCTGCTGTTGCATCTGGTTATAAAGTGAGAATTTCAAGTTTAAACTCAGACCAGGGTGCAAAAGGAATTATGCTTAACGTAAAGGTAAGACATAAGAAGCATAGTAATTCTGAGTGGATTCCATGTTTGGCATACGAATAACTGGTGCTCTACATGGCAGACATTTTGCAATCAAATTATTTTTACTTAAAACATGAAAATATTTCTGTCAGTACTGTGTCATGAGGGTCATTTCGATCTTCTACACCCAGGGAGCACAGAATGCAGTTTTAAACAAAATTGGTTCCAATACATTGAAAGCATCCATGTAAGAATGCATTTTCCATTGCAAATCAAATTACATTTTTGGGATACTAAGCTGATAATATTTGAAAGCCTCCTTACAGGAGTGAAAATTATATTCTCCAATGCTTTTCACTTGTATTCATACTGCCTTGCAGTTCAGTCAGGAGGCTGGCAGAGGAAGCATAAGTGATCATGGAGGTAGCGATCACCTTGAAAACTGGTATTGACTTTGCCTCCCTAGCAAAGGTGTGTGAGTGGTGGGTAACTGATAAATTAGCCCTTAACAGATCTTGCTTCTTAGGAAGATCATGCAGTTGTAATACCTGCTGTTACCATTAAGTCAGAAAAATGTAAGAATTATGGAAATGTGGTAGGCTACTAAAAAGAAGACGTTCAGTAACTTTTTCAGAATTAATCCTAGTTTTATGTTTAAAGTGAAGTAGGAAAAACATTTGCAGAAGGGAGCCGGACTTCTCAAAACCAAAATGGGACTAGATTCCTGGTCAGACAAATCGTGATATTGAGGGGCATTATTTAAAATAAGAGTCTGAAAGGAAGCTGAGAAGCACTAGGAACATTCAGGTCAGATAATAGCATATGTTGGTGATGTCAGTAACAGAAAGCTGAAGCTATACCTCAAAACTGGGCTTAGATTTCATTGGTAAAGCTAGGAGGGTTTTAAGCCTCCCCCGTAAGTCTCTTCTGTTCTTCTCTTGCCCACAGTGCTGGCAGCTTGCAGGATCCCTGGCTGCCACCCAGCAGTACTGCTCCTCTGAAGCTGCAGAAATGTTTTGGCACTGCATAGTCATCAGGCCAAAAAAAAAAAAGGATTTTCCTTGGCTGCAGTCCCATGCTGTGGGCCCACCTGCACCCTTTGGTGTGGCGTGGAGGCAGGAGAGCAGGGAGAGGGTGTCCGTGCAGACCCCTCTCCCTTTTTCTCCAAACGCGCAGGGGCTGTGCCTGCTGGCAGTAAGCCAAGCTTGAAGAGGAGCAGATGGGAGTTCAGAAGCGATCTCTGAGAAGGAAGCTATTGCAAATAGCTGTTAGTTTACCCCTGAAACTTAAAGCTGCAAATTTTCCTGCAAAAAGTTTAGCTTTGGCAGAAAGCAAAGCAAAGCAAAAGAAAACAAAAAAGTCTCTTTCCACTTGGAAGTTATTTCGTTTGAGGTCTGTCAATAACCATTGTAAAATCTTCATGCTACTGGTCTGGAGAAGATCCTTCTTTATGCACAGGCTGCTAAAACATCATCTGCTACACAGTCACTTAGGGATCTCCTACCTTTCTTTGAAACATCTAGTATTCGTTACAGTCAGAAACAGTATACTGGAAGAAATGGCACAGAGCTGTGAGATCTAGTTTAGCTTTCTTAAATTTCACCAGATGAATAGCTGTGTCTGCAATTTGGCTAATGAGCAACACAAGGCAAAGAATGCCCTTGCCTTTCCGTAGAGATACTATGGGGTTTTCCAAGGAGAGCACAGAGCACTTTTTCCCAAGTGGTGAATTACCTAATTTCAGTAAATTGCCTCCCTTCCAAGTTGTACAAGCAACTCTTCTTTTATAGCTCTACAGGGAGATACTGCCAGGTGTTACACATAGTGCAGAAAATATATTACGATGCCAGTTGCTCCCAGACTAAAAAACCCCTCAACTTTCTTCTCTTTTAAAAACGAGTAATTTCATTAGTATTTTTTCAAGCCTATGAGCAAGCAAAGAATATCTCCCTGCATACCAGTTTCAGGCACAGCTCATCCTTGGTAGTGACTTCACCTAGAAACATTACTTTGTGGAGGCAGAACAGCACTAATCACTTGATTTGCCTTCCTCTGAAGTAGCTATTGTAAAGGTTGTTTGGGAAGAAGATAAGAAGTGTGAGATATCTTTGTTCTGGAAAGGGAAAAAAAGAAAGGCTTGTTGTGCCATAAAATGCAAACTCTTTTCTGTAATCTGTTTTCTTTGGGTTTTTTGGGGGGATGGTGGTGGTATCAGTTCATAATAAGAAAGAGGTGTAAGCTAAATTTCATTCATGTGCAGAAGATGGAGCGGAATCAACTTGTCCAGAATGTTCCTGAGCTAGATACGTGCTCATACCTAATGGTCTGATTCTTGAGAAATATTGCTGTCAAATGTAGGTGGTTGTTACGAGTGTTGCATATACAGAAAATGCTTTCCAACTAGTAGGCAGCCTCAGGAAAAACTAGGATTGTGTCAGTAGGAGGGTAAGGCTCTGTAAGGCAGCACCCTCTGGTCTGTCTTCCAAATGCAGTCTGCATCATTCTACCTCATCCTCCAAATCTGTTAAACGTACAGGTATAAAGATGAGCTTTTGAATGTGAAATGGTCCTGGGCTTCTGTAGGAACCTGATCTGGACTCAAAGGGGTGTTACCTTCATAAGACATTAATCACATAGTCTGTATCTCACATAATTGCATATTTTTGACATTCATATGATATTGCTCTTTTGCTGCACTTCTGTCATTTTCCACATTTGTTTCATGGGACTATTAAATGCTATTGCTTGTGAGATAACTAATTCATGGTTTCTGAAGCATAAATAAGTGTATGGTCATACTATATGAAGGCAATGTTCTATGCAGCTGTGTTTTAATTCCTGCTGTTACCTTTATTATTACTGATTACTATTTTATAGTGAAGCTACAGTTTGGAATCAGAATAGGTATGCTTTAAATTAAACTGAACCAGAGCCTGGTACTAGCAGTATGTTTGTCCTTTCCAGAAATGCAACCCTGCAAAAGGCTGCTGCACAGTTAATCCATTCATATGTTTGAATGGGAGATAGTACGTGTATTGTCTTGAAAGTATTAAGTAAAATGAGTACCTGGAAGAACTGAGTAACTATTAATATGTACAGAAACCTTCCTCATGAGTAATATACTATCTGCAGATCTCTGGAGATAATTTATTTTAATGCAGCTTGAATGTAATATTTCTATTTGCAAACAAATTTGATCAAACACAATAAACATAGTGCTGGAGTCTTAATGTAATTCTGTTACCTATAAGCCAGTACATAAAACAGTAATGCAGATGCCTAACAAAAGGCAGAGTAGCTTCTTCAGCTTTGCTGATAAATATCAGTGTAAGTCATGTCAGTCTAATAATCAAGCACAAAAGTAAGGGAAAGTAATATCCCTAGTCTTGTCAAAACATAAATGGCATATAGATGAAGGTTGATGCTTTGAGCAAAAACGCATGCTAGGTATAATGTAAGGAGTAAAGATGTAAAGCTGAAATTAAAAAACTAATAAAAATATCCTTTGATAGCCTGATACACAGCATATCTTGGGAAATACAAACTGCTCTGAAATAAAGATCAGACAGAACTAGACCTGCCAAATATTTGGTTTGGTTTTTTGTGTTACCATACCTTTATTTAAGCAAACTAGGGGCTGGAGGATACCTGGGGGCTTTGAGTACAAGCAGCTACTATATGACAGCTATTGAAACACTGAATCTAACAGGCTGAGGAGAAATTTGATTTTTTTTTCTGCTGATCTTTCACCTTGGGTTTAATCATGGAACTGTAAAACTTTTAATCTCTAAAATGGCAATACTATTAGATAGCTTGGAAAAGTGTTGGAAGAGAGAAGAATTTTATCACAGCTCTAAAGTTACCAAATACTTTTATTTCTGCAGAGTGCAGTTGGTGGCATGACTTGGTAGCCAGTACAGTGCAAGTTGCATATGCTGATGGTTCTGAAGAGAAGACAGGATGGCAAAGGTAAGACTGCAGTACTAATCCTGGGTTATGTCTGCCATCGACATTTGGACAGGGGATCCAAAGACGGTTGTCAGGTATGCATTGCAAGAATATTAGAATAAATAAATGTGTGTGTGTGTGGAGCATTTAGGGGAAAACCACCCAACCTGTAAAAGGAAATTGAGTCCCTTGTCTCTACTGTTTCAGTGAATGGATTAGAATCTTTCTACATTTTGATTAGAAGAAAATTAAATACTTTCCCTGTCTGTCAGCTACGCACTATTTTTGCAAACATGTCAGTACATAGCAGTTGGAATCACTGAGAATAAAGCTATTTTGTGGAACACCCATTAAAAAAAAAAAAAAAAGCAGTACTCATTTTGTTTAATAAAAAGTGGAACACCTCCTGACTTAAAGGAATGATCTCAAATGAACAGGATAAAGCCCATTACTGTCACAGTGGAAATTCCTGTTGACTTTACTGACAGGAGGGTCCCACCCGTTGTGAAATCAAAGGAGTAATCAAATCAAGAGAGATTAAGTTTCCACCAGATCATGCTGGCAGAAGAGCTCCATTCTGCTTGAAGGAAACATAAATGAACAGAAACTTTTTCTCTTCTCCACCCCTCTTATCATGCACAGCTTCTGAGCTTTGGGACTTCTTACTAGCTGTGTCTGATCAGGATGCAGCAACTCAAAGTAATTTCATGTTTATATTCTTCATGATGGGAGTTTTAGCAATATACTGGAATAAAAGGAAACAGTGTGAGTCTGACAAGGCTGCTGCTGGAACTTATTGCAACTTACTGCTATTCTTCTCTGTTATCTGTCTGCTTTCAAACATACTCCAGCCATAGGTCTAACTTGTCACTGTCATGTGCCCCAGCAGCATGGTCATTGTCTTCTTCGAATGTATGTGACTACATGTTTGTATTCTGTTGGGTTTGCACATTGGCATATACAAGACTAGAAAAGGGATCATCAGCTGCAGAAGTCCTATGCATGAAAATATTATTCACTTTTGTAGAATTTTTTCTTTCACTGTGTGTCCTTGTTGTTTTCTTTGAAAATTTTACCTGGTTTAGCTCAAAAAATACCCATCTGTTCTCTAATCATCTTGGTTCTAGCTTTGGAGAAACTGCACAATGTCAGGAACTAATCTGGTGTGTTGTATCTCAAATATTTTCAACTGAGAACTTGAGGAATGACCTACCTGGGGCAGCACCCCAGAGTTAAGGACATGATGTGCTACAACAGCACATACAGCTGTTCCCCAGTCTATCCAGAATGATAATTTCTGTTATTATGTTCAAATCACTAAATTATGCACTTTGAATAGGCTGCGATTTGATAACAGATATAGGACCCCTTGATCAGTCAAGGTCATGATATTGGAAGGTCCACTGAAAGCAAATGAACTACTCGGTATGTACGAAGCGTATACATATGAATGTGTGTGTATAAATGTGGGACTTGAATATGTGTAGGTTTTGTTGGTGGATTATCTTAAACTGCTCTCAGTATAATGGAGTGGATTCTGTCCTACAGGCTGCCAGAAAGGAAAATCATTGCTAAGTAAAATATTCGATGGGATTACTTCCCGTGCTCAAATATCTAGCCAAATATCCTCCCTTATGAAACAAATTTCCTGCTCTTGTTATTTCCAAAAGTAAAAAATAACTTTACATAGCAGCTCTGGAAAATGGAGGAGCACAAGTCCGCATTTCAGAGAAGCATGATTATAGAATTTAATCTGAGTAGGCTAAACCTCTCAGGAAGATTGCATCTGAGTCTGTAAGACTTGGCAAACCTCAGAGAAATGTTTCTGCTTTTTCTGTTAAAAGCAGAAATATTCTTCCATTTTTCTGTTGGCTGAGAAAATTCATCTAATTTCTAGTCAGAGAAAAATGAAAGAATAGCCTGGCCTAAAAAGATTGGTTTAGTATGTTATATTTTATATCAGAAAAATGAAGGGCCTGAGAAGGTTTGTCTGTAACTCACCTTTTCCATTTTAGCCTTTGCACTGGCAAATTTACCTGAAAATCAATTTTTTACATTGAAAAACATACGTTCTGTGTCAGTAATATTCTCAAGCAATATAGATCTTAAAGAAAAATGCCAACACTTGCCAGGTAAATATTTGTAAAGAATAATCTGTCTGATCCCCAGGGAAACTGCAGATCTGGAAGCAATGGCCAGCTTCTCCAGTGGTGCTCTTGAGCAGCTATTCTTCCCCTTCTCCCTTGGTATTTTTGTTCATTATGTTTACCACAGGGCTGCATCGTTACTCTTCCTTTGGCAGCTGTGACTTTTCTTCTTGCAAATGTCAAGCCTCAGCAAAAAAGCAGCTCTTAAGCAGTAATTACACAGGCTGCCCTGCAGGAATAGGGCACTTAGTACAGAGCAAAGCATGCCAGGTACTCTGGCAGTTTTCTGTTGGTCCCAGTTTGTCATGTGTAAATAGAAAGAGGTGATAGGATTTTATCTGAGCAGGGTAGACATCCATAGAGCAGTGGATGCTGGAGGCAGGCAATTGTTTTTCGTCTCTGCTATCATTTTATCTGGGGTATACGTCACCTAAACTTTCAGCGTTTCAAGCACTTCTGTCAAACAAAGGTGTTCATACCTGCCTGTGTCTTGTACTATGGATCCTGAATTGTATTATGTAAAGTCTTCTTGATCCTGTGTTCTGAGGGGGCAGCTAAATGATGATCGGATTCTTCGCACACTTGAATAGGAGATCTGAAGGATTTAATCTTAAATAACTGGTCAGTTGTTCCCACTACAAACATGGATTTTCTCTTCCATGGAGGTTGTGCTGGAAGAAAATCCTTAAGTATTGTATTCTGTCCATGTATTGTATTCAGATCCATACGTGTAGTCTGGTTCTCAAAATATCCTGTTGTTACAGGAGTATTCTCTCCAGAGTTAGACTGCCCACCAGTTCCCAATTTTTTAGCCCTGCATAAACCCTGGTTTGATTTGAAAGTCACGAAGACAAAGTAGAATGATTCTCTTACGTCATGGTGCCAAATTGGAAAGTGGAAATTGGTTTTATATTTAAAATTACCATATTCTCACTTTGTACTTAAAAACAAGTGCATTCTACTCTACATGTAAAGTAACACAGAAGGTTTAATCTTCTGGAAAAGCCATGAAAGCTATCATTGGAGAACATAAGTCAGAATCTACGTTAGTAGGGAGCTTTGCTGCAGATGCTTTAAGGTTCCAGCCAGATTTTATAAAGAGAAATTATGTCTCATTCTGAAGAAAATGAAAAAAAAGACAAAACCCCAGCCTCTCTCATTGGAGTATGGAAAAACATTCAGGTTACATCTTGCTTGTAAATGAAGTGTTTTGATTATCCTTGCAATTTTATGGAGATTAGAGCTTTTCTGTAAAGTGTACACCTTGAGACTGATTTTTTGCATTACAATCTGAAAGCAAATGTTGAAAAAATGAGAACTTCAGTACAGATCACCCCTACATTTTTATTTACATATGTGTGTGCATATAAATATATATATGTATAATTTTAAAGGAAGCTGTTTGTAATGAAAATGAATACTGTTCCCCCAGCACAGTTAAATTGTCAGTGCACTCTTCAAATCCTTTTTAAATAAGGATCATCTTTTTGTAGTATGAGTTTACAGCTCCAGTGCAATACAGCCTTTATCATGACTGGTGACCATAGGGCTACCTTAGCTTAAAGAACCATAATCAGGGCCCTTTTGGAATATTAATATAGCAGAAAGATGGGATATTTTTGTTGTATGTCCAGTTTGCTCAGTGTTTTACACAGTAATAAAATTATGAGAGGGGGCAATATGTTCTTTCATTCCCCAGTTATCCATGTCCTTTTGCTCCCTTGATGTAGTGCTGCCAACCAGCCATCCCTAGCTTAATTTCATAATTTCAGCTCTTCAGCCCTACCTGCCAGTTGCAGCTGCTGAGCCTCTGATTCTCTGCGTTGGCTCTGTGGGTGATCAGAGTAGGAGAAAAGCTGCCAGTGCCACACAGCAGCAGTCTAGAAAGTGGGTGCTTTCTCTTAGCTGTAATTTCTCATCGTAGCACTGCCCTTCCCTGTTCACATGGCCCAGTGCAAGCACATGTGCCTCTGTCATTGACTGGACATAGCCAGGAAGGGGCAAGACCTGTCTGGGTCATGTGAAATGGCTACACTTTGCAGTCCAATCCACTTCTCCTCCCTCCTTTCTCAGGGTGTTGCATCTGCCCCTACCTTTATGTCAGGATCTGATCACTGACTTCCACTTAATTAGGCAACAGGTTTTGAAACATTTCCTTTCTTTTCCTTTCCAAAAATTCACTGCGCATCATGAGACAAACAGAAAATTAAACAGAAATGCTTCATAGCTTATCATAGGTTTATTAGAAAGCAGATTTTAAGCAGTAAAACAGGTTTGGAATGAAAGCTGCATGTTTTCCCAAAGAGAGAAAGAGAAGGAGGAGACTGAGGCTGTCTGAAGCGTTTTATGCACTTAATGATTCTACCATTGATAAGTGAATGTTATAAGGCATAGTGGAGATTTAGAGCTGTAATTGCTTGGCAAACAGAACAAAAAGTCTATGCATAACAAGGACAAACAAATACATTTTACAAAATTAATATGATACCATGTTTATGCTCTGTAATGATAATGTGCTGGATATCCCGACCCTGGATCTAGGGATCAATATCCAGTGTAGTGACAACCCTGTGGTCCGTTTCAGAAACAATTCAGATTTCTGCACAGATAAGAGAAGATCTGAGTTTTATGTTGGTTCTTTGCCTGGGAATCCTAGTGAGGAATAAAGGAGATTTACTTGTATCTTCAAGAAAACTCATTTTCACTTTGTGTAGCACATTGAGAGTATTGCATAGCTTAGCGTTTTCTTCAGTTTGCTTTAGCACGTTTTTTTCCCCTTTGGCAAGCAGACTCATTACTCTAAAGAATTTAGAACCAGATTGTTTTCTAAGCAGGGACTAAGAAATTTGGGAGGTTATATCATACAGGAGTGAGCTTAGACACACACTTAACGTTGTGTACTATTTCTCCATGTTACCAAAGGCAGTAGAGAAGGCCACCTACACTGAAAGTCCAAGCGCAGTGTCCAAAACCATAAATTGTCTTTAGCTTTTTGTGTACTTCCTCACAGTGTATTTTCCTGTGTCTGTGGCTGCCTGTCAGGTACTTGGCACTTTATGATTTAAACTACAGCTGTGCGAAGGTGTGAAAAAAAAGTTTGTGTTGCCAGCAGAGCTGGTGAAAAGTATTTTTCAGTCTGGTTAGAAAGAATTAATATATTGTGACAAGCCCCTGGAGTGAAATGGTCCAGAACCAAAAGATTGGAAGGGATTTGACAAAGTGGTTGAGTAGGTTTCCAAAGCACATGTTCTCATCCTGACAAGCCAAGAGATGAGGTAGGAGCAAAGAGAGCGGTCTTCAAAAAACATGCCAGGAGGAATCTTGAGGATCGCAGACCTCTAGGCCTTGTTTCACCAGATCAGTTGGCTGAAGCTCTGACTTAAAGTAGAAAGTCTGTAAAATTGAGTCTTGTGATTTCAAGGGATATACATGCATGTATGTACATGTACGTACGTATGTATGTATGCATGTATACACACACCCACTTAAAAAAAAACCAAACCCACCCCCCCCCCCAACTTTTTTTCATCAAATACCAACAGTCCTCCTTGGGACCTCACGTGGAGTCCTCTGCCCCTTCTGACACTAGTCATGCCAGGAACGTCGGTTGGAGGCAGAGCCTGGTGAGCATCTCTGGACGGTCTGAGGTCTGGTTTAGGATTGAATGTGGGAAGTGGTGAGTTGACTGGGTTTGGAAGTGCAGAGGAGCCTGGGGGTTTTGTTTTTATTGTACTGTCTTGTCCTAAAGATTCAAGCTGCCTTTCCTTTTTCATACTGGTCACTTCACTGCCAGTCTGGAGAGAGGGGAGACCTGAGTATTGCTGTTGCAGCCTCTGTGGCCCTTCCAGCTATAATGAAGGCCTTGCCTAGACACCCAGGCAGAGCAGCCTGCTGGTCTTTGAGCTGAACCACCATTAAGTGCGTTTAAGTACGTGGTATGACTGACACGCTGTGGAGGGAAGTGTGGGAGACAAGTTCCCACATCCACCTTGTACACAGCGACTGAACATTATTTTGTTGTATTCCTGAAAGGGTAATGCTGTAGTTGTGGCTGTTGCTGAACGAGCGTTCTACCTGAGCCATTGATATTTTACTGTTAACGCATGCAGTAGGACTGGTTCTATTTTACTTACCTATGTGAAGTCATCCTGGCTGTAGGCCAAGAGAAATTGAGATGGCTGTCCATATTAAGACCAGCAGGACTTGAATCTTTGTGAATGAGTCATAGGTTTCCCTTGTCTCAATGATTTACTGTTTCAGTGACTTGAACCACCTAGTACTTTGGCAACTAAGTACCATCAGAAAAAATGGAAAATATGGAAAACCACTTGGGGTATTGCTTCTGAGCTAAGCACTGATACAGCTAAAGTCATATTATCCTTGCACAGTCAGATCTGGGAAGTGATAACAGTAACCACAATTTAAGAAGCCATTCTTTTTTTAAAGTGAATCCAGACTGATTTTACCTAACCACACTTTATATAGCACAGCAGTAATTTTCTAACCTCAATATTGCACAAGTTCAACATGCAACACTCCTACCACTAAAGCTGAAGCAAGGGAGGAGTTGTTCTTTTTTGTTTTAAAGGGACTTGTGTCATGAATGACTTCACCTTTTACCTTTTATTAAAAAGAAAAAAAAAGATAAAAATAAAGGAGAGGACAGGCATTGATGCACAGAGAACATAACAGGGATATTTCTTAAAAAAACCCACTGAAATGCAGCCATCTATGTGCCAGAAGGATTTTCAAAGTGATCCACAGCTGTCTGGTTGAAATCTTCTCTTATGTCTCCAGCAGAGATGGAAAAACAGACAGAGAATCCATCCTGCACATTTTAGAGTTTTGCAGCTCAAGACGAAAGCTGTGAGATGCCTGATTCCAGTTTTCGTAGCAGTCCAAGAGAGCAATTTAGCATTCCTTAGCATCACGGCAGCAATAAAAAGAGCATAAGGAGAAAAGAAAGATATTTAATACCTTAAAAAATCATATTGACATTGGCACATGCTTATTTTCCACTGTATTTTCTGAGATTTGTGCTGAAATGGAAGCCTTTTAATAAAACAGTTGATATCTTGCCATAAAAAAAGGTATAAAGAAAAGCCATTTCAGAATATGTTCAGCATGCTATTTACGTGAATGAAGGGAAGAGTAATAAACAAATTTGCCAAAACAAACTAGGTAAAAGCGAAATAAACAATAAAACCCAAAGCATAGTTAATAAGTAGCACAACATGCACTTTCTTTAGCTGTGTAATTCTTTTTTCGGCATAGATTTGAAAATATTTGTTGCAGGAGGAGTACAAGGCCCCTGTGCTTTCTATATAAGCCTTACACAGGTAGTTTCCAATTACTGAAGCCAAATACTTGGCGCTATTCAAGAAAGGGATTGGCCACTTATAGGAAGAGAAAGAATAGAATTGTGCAGCTGTACAAATTGGAATTTTTTATAAAAGAGGATGTGGTTCAAAACTGTTAAAAGCCCTCATACTTCCTATAACAAGCCAGTCTTCAGCTAATTTGTGCAAGAGACATTACCTGCAGACATATGATTCTATTGTATTGGTTTTACCCTGATCTTATAAGCTTTATTACTGACCTCTGTGACTGATGCTCAGTTAAATCTATGACCATTGGCCTAATCCACTATATCATCTCCTATAATTCTGTCTTCCCAAATTTTCCTGTATATCAAGCTTTTCATTAGGTCAGCTGGAGTTCACATAAAAAACCTCTCATAGGGTTGGATTGAAGGTGCTTTGTTTAATTTTCTTGGATGAATGGCTATCTCTATCGCCAGGCACAACTAATCAAATATTTTGTCAGCTTTCTAGTTAGGTTGTCAACTTGTGGTTCATAGCAGCTGCTGTGAATTAATACCTTTTGCAGTAGCAAATATGGTAAATGCATAAACCAAAATATAATTACAGTGAAAATAACTTCCCTGTTCTGTTTTAATAATAATAGCAAGGTGTGTTGGGTGGTGTTCTTGGTTTTGGGTTTGTTTGGTTTTTTTTTTTTGTAACGATGTATGAGTTTAGATATAACAAAGAAAATAAAGCTTTCCTTTCTACTACAGAGCTGGAGACCAGACATTTTGNTTTCAAATTGATAAAATGCCATTATTTTAAATACATTTTTATCTTCCTCTGGCAAAGAAAACACTGTGGTTAGCATAGAAAACCTCTTCAGTGTGCAGCCTCCAAATGGACTCCATCCAAAACCTCCTGAAGTCAATAGAAAAATGCTCATGCCCATCATTTGATATTGGATCAAGTCTTATTTTAGCTGTGACCAAGATTACTTTCACATTTCTGGCATGTTTCTGGATAGTATAGATTTGTATGTAAATCTGTACTTACTAAAATATTCGAAATTAGTAAATAAGTAGTCATAAGGTGAAGTTTTCCCCGAGTGAAGTAAAAGGAAAATTCCCACTGCTTTTCAGAAGGCCAACATTTCATTCCTGCTTTAGTTAGTTGTGGGCAGGGTGGGATGAAGTGTTTTTTTTTTTTTTTTTTTTTTTTTAGGTTTGTCCTTTTTCTCCTCATGAACTGACAAAATGAGCTACATTTGTATTACCATGTATAGGGACTTAAGGCACACAGTTTCCATTAAGAATGATCTGTTACCTTGGAAAAATGTTAATGTTCTTATTTCTGCCTTATTATTCTTCATTACATTGTTAATAGTAATGGAGCTGCATGCCTAATTGCACCCTAATGAAAACTTGTCCTTTTATCTATGGTTAGGAACAGATCCATGGACTAGTTGTTAGGAAGAAAAGAACTTCCAAAGGAATGGTGGGATCTCTTCTGAGAGAGCTCTAAGGAGAGAAAACTAGAAAATCTGGTTGTTTATCACAGCTTTTCTTTACTATCCTTTTCTCTAGCGACTTACAGATCAAAGTTAAATTTCACAGCTTGCATTTAATGAACTAATTTGGATTGTGACTTGGATTAAAATGCCGAACAGAACATTTTCTATTTTCTATTCGTATTTTAGTCTTTCCGTATTGAAACCATCCAGCAAACTTTAGATTGCTTTAATTGCATGCTGATTCCCAGCTCTGTATGCAGAATAGAACTATATGTTCTTCAACCATACTCACAGGACTGGCTGTCTTTTACTCCAGCATAGTAACAAAAGAGCCAAGAGAGCTGTCATTTATTTTACAGCAATTTCAGATAACTGTCTCTTGTGGTGATAAAGTATTGCAGGATGGAGAAATGAAACCTGTTACGTTTTTAAGCAGAAAAATGAATATTTGCTATTAAGGGGTGCAAGGACCAGGAAATAGATGCTACTGCTACTCTTGCTAAACAAAAAAATCCAGAGACTTGTAACGGTCTAGGTGACGCCGAAGAATCAATGTTGATGGTGGGACCTTGTAATATGTCGCATGAAGGATGGAGCTAGCTGAAGTTGTTAGTTTTGTATTTGTGAGGTTTTCTGTGTATTATGCTATGACTTCCTGTGGGCTTTTAAGTGATAATCCTGTTATGTACATTCAGACAGGTTCTAAATATTCTTCCATACAAGTAGTTATAGAAAAACTATGTATTCCAATAAGGACTGCAAAATGCCGTCCACAGTGAATGCTTCTCTGCCCCTGAAAATTGATTATTCCACTCTGTATATTTTCCTAAGCCATTTAAGTGCATCAGATAGTTATAGATGTTTGACATGCTAAGTGATGGTCTGGCTAGAGTAGCACTTGTGTGAGGTAAGTGAATTGTTTCCAGTAAGCTTGGCACATCCATATTGTTAATATGCTACCACCTACCTTAAAAATGGTCAGTCAATTTCTTGCATGACATTTTTGGATTAAGCGGGTTGTATGGATTAATTGTGTTCATTCTAAATATGTCATTGATTTTTTTTTTAAATGACCCACCCTGTTCTTTTTTTGCTTCTTCATAATTGATTTTCAGTGTAGAAAGCCCTTACTGTTTAACTCTTATTGCAAAATAAAATGAGAAAAAGCAATAGATTGTGAAGATTTTTTGCAGTCTGTCCTTCCTCATAGTGTTTGCAAACAGTTGTGCCTTATCTGAAATAGTGATTATTGCCAAACTATGTCAGAAGCCGGAAATAAGGACAACAAGTTTTGTTCCCATGGTAAATTCATTAATTAGCATTTTCAAAGCTCTAGTGGCACATCACTAAATCAGCTGGTGAAGTAATAAATATGAAATTCCTGATGAATAAGTGATTTCCTTCTCCAAGTTGGAGTAAGCATAGGGAAGTAACTAGGAAGAGGAGTGGGATTGACATGAAATTTTGTTTAAACTGTTGATCATGTTACTCTTGTTCTCATTATAGTTCTCTTCATTGAAAGATACGCTAGAGACATACTGTCATTGCAACAGATAGTGGTGAGAAAAGAGTGACTTAGAAAGCTTGAAATACTTCAGCCTATCCATCAGTGGCCAAAGATAGCTTGACAGAATTGTGTTTCTGCTTGGTCTGAAGGATAAGTCACAATTTCAAAGTGTCTCAAGAGCACCCAGGAAAAAGTACTTGGGTTTGATTTTCCTGATATAAGCCTAAAGCCTCTCAAGTCAGGTGAAGTTTGCTGACCCTTTGTTTAATAGCTAAGTGATGGGAGATTTGGGTTACCTTTTCAAAAGCTGAGAGAATATCCGAGAAGTATAACTATGTGTACAGTCTGATAGTCTAAAGAAAATTTGTTAGGCTGATGAGTGCTGATGAGAACACACTAGGGTTTGTGGGAGTACAGCTGCATGTTGAAGGGCTAAAATCATCAGTCCTGAAGTCTATTGATCTAGCAACATGAGTTGCTGATGCAATATAGAAAAAGTCAAAATATTTATGACCAGAGCTTTGGCATGTCCACCTGACTCATCCTGCTTTGCAGTGATATTTGAGAACAGAAAACTTCTCCAATTTCTGAGGCTTGTAACATTTTGTCCTGCAGCTCTAGTTCGTTATAAAAGAACCGAAGATATTTTCTTAATTTATTCTGGATAACGGGAAGTTGCCATATCTTATGACATCTTTAAAAAGACCAATCATACTTTTAATTGCTTAATTAATCACAGCATGAAAGGGGCACAGTCTTCAAGGACATTTACTTTTTTTTCTTGCCTTACAAAGTTTGGTTGGTTGCTTTCTTTTTCAAAGCTAGCTGTTTGATAGTACAGAATATAGCTAAGGTGGTTGATCAAACAGACACAAGATCATCATTGACACTCTTTAGTGTAAGATGACTGACCTGTAAAGCCTAGCTAGATATTTCTAGCCCATTGGTGTGGATGAGCACATGTGATCTCTGCCCCAACTGGCAGAATACACCCTTCTGTTTCAGCCAAACACAGATTAAAAATCTCCACAAACCTAAAATACAACAGAAAGCCTAAATGCAGAGATGAGCATCTTGCCAAATGGGGGAGTGCCTAATTTGAGAACAGCCAAGGATTCAGGTTCTCTGTACTGGTCAATGGACTCATTACTTCTCACCACTGAGAAACACGCTGCTTTCTTTGTCACACAACCTGTCTCATCTCATTAGCACAATGATTTGAACATGTTGACAGCATGTAATGGTTTTCACTGCATATGCTAAGAAGTGATTTTAAACCAATTTGCTGTTTTCTTTGTAGGCAGAGTGTGACTGCTGATTGTTGCTAAGGTCCCCTAAAACTTATTCATTTGCCACAATTCCTATAGGTAAAATATGATGCTGTGAAACAGATGATACAATGCACCAGCATGCTTGTTTCTTTCTCTGTATGTTAATGAACTCCCACTCATTCCCAACTGGTAGCTCGGTACATTGCAGTGAATGCATTCAGACTGAATCAACGTTCAGTGACTCAACAAACAGCTTCTACATTGGCTCATTGTTTCCCTGAATGCTGTTAAAGCATAGCTAATTCTCAGAGCTGAAAGTTTAAGATTTTTTCCGAATACACTGTCTGCATCTGATAAACATATTTAAACGTTAGACTTCATTCTTCTCATTAAGTACCACCGATCTTACTTGATCATATTTCTATTTTTTTCCCATAGCATTAATAAGGTGATCAAAGCTTTCAGGAAAGGTCTTACATGTCCATTCTATGTATTTACTAATAAGAAACTCACCATTTAGCAACGTTAAATAATGAACTCTGTATTTAGTGGTGACCTAATGCTTGAGTGCTAACCAACATTCAGAGAAGAAATGTTAAAAAAGAAACATAAAAACACTTTTCAAATTGTCTCATCTCTGATAGCGAATTGTCTGTAAAGAGCTGCTTTAAGCAATGGTGCTGTTTTTTCACATTATTGCTGCTAGATTTAACCTACTGTCCCCCCTCTAGACTCTGTATCTAATGGGAGACTGGCACATACTAGAAGCTGTTAAAATTCTCAAGTCCTGTGGTAATACTCTGGCTCATTGGTGGTGGGTGATGTTCTTTGCACTGTTGCTGTAAGTAGAAATCACATGAGCAAAGTTAAGTGGAAACTTGCATTGTTCTCAGGCAGGACTATGAATACTTCAGTTCTACCTGACTTAACATAGTTGTTTGGGAAACTGCTTGTATTTTATTTTTTCTCTGGAGAACCCTAGCGAAAGTTCCTGTATCAGTATCCTTTTTTTTAATGGAAAGTTGGGGGGGAGGGCGTTGTTGTTTTTGTTTGTTTGTTTGTTTGTTTTTTAAATAAGCCAAGTTACACAAAATTTCTTCCTCCCTCACCAGTGAATGCTTTGACTATTAGCAACTACCACAATAAGTTAAATCTGTAAGTGTTCTCATGAAAATTGTCATGAAGTCAGAGGGATTTTTCAGGGGAAAGGAGACACCGGTTGTAACTTTCTTGTTACATCATCTTTCTTGTTACAGCATCTCTGCTGAGAAAGGAATTCTTTTTAAGGTTCATAAAACCTTACTTAAGCTGATGAATCCCACTTTAGTCAAATGGCTACCAGACACCTCAAGTTATTGCTGTGGGGTTATTTTTGAGAAAGGGATTGAAGTGTTATCCCAAAGCCTGTACTTGAAATGTTTTCATTATTCCTCTGAAGCATCCGGAAAGAGTCTGAATTTTATTTTCGTTATGATATATATATATGTTTTTTGAGAAATAGACCTAAATGATTAACCTGAAAATAACAGGCAAGAAGAAGTGCTTGAGAGGTTGAAAGTCCATACTGACAAATGATACGGTAGTTCTTGTCTCCATAAAAGTTTATGTGTATAAAATTAGACCTTTTATGTCTCGGATTTATTTTCTCTTGAGTTACTTTTTGGAATTATGTTTTATCTGAGGTTGACAAACCTACTAAGTTTGGAAAAGTAATGTTTGTTCACTTACCTGGCAGATTGTCAAGTTCTAAAGGTAGAAAGCAAATATCCCATTTGGATATATGCATTCACAGCTCTCTCCTGTTCACTGAACTTGCTGGAGTCACAAGCACCTGCACCCGGGTAGTCGAGTGGCGTCTCCTAGCTGGTGCCTGATTGCATTGGATTTATTGGTATGCAGCCTTCAAACATGCATTTAAGTCTTCTGCTTAGTGCTGGTTTGAAAGCTTACAACCTTGGGTCACAAATAAGGTTTGTCATGCACAGGGACTCTGCCCTAGAGTGCCACTGGCTGCATTTTATTTTGCTGCTTCAACGTTTTTGATTCGGCTTCCTCCTGTTATGTCTAGCTCAGCTGGTAGCCTGTGGCTCCAAGCTGCTGTCATTTGATTTAACCACTCACAAATCAGTTAAGTCAAAATTAATTAATGAATTCCTGTTTCCTTCCTCCTGAGCTCTCCTAAATAATTCGTTTTTAATTTACTCAAAGTACTAAAAACATTTGGCTTGGCATTATTTGTCCAAGGTGACTATGAAAATGGAACTGCTCAAAAAAAAAAAAACATTTGGAGAATGGTGCTTTTGAAATGCTTACAAAGTTGTTTTAAAATGCCAAGTTTTATTGTAGACAAGGGGAAGAATGTAAGTCTTACTTTCAGAAGTGACAGAAGCTGAGTAAGAAATAAATATAGCATAATATCTGTTTTCCCATGTGGTGAAATGAGTCTTGGGGAAAAAAAAATCAGTAATAAAAGTTGGACTTTATTGACTCTCCTGGAATTAAAGACACAGTTGACAGCAGAAACTCATCAGAGCTGAAGTATATCACTATCCTTTTTTCTTCTGTGGCAGACGGTAGGTAGAGAGTATGCACACTACACCATCATATGAAGCTAGTAATTGTAGGGTCACTACAAATTTTATTTTACTTTTATAGAATAATTTTTTTTAAAGGAGAGCAGGAGAAAAGCATGCACAGCAGCAGGGGAGGCTGTAGCTGCTTGCATCTTGGATTTCCTAAAACGAACTTGACCTTTCAACAATGCCAGGATGATTTCTGTGGCATACTAGCAGCAGAAGAAAGAGGAACTCCAGAAATATTAAAGGAGCTTTCAACAATGAGTGAATATGAGCTTAGAGTAGCACTTGGCCCCTATTAATTTATTTTTTATTTAAGTAGTAGATTAATCACAGTTGGTAACTGTGATTTTTCAAAGACGATAGCTAAAGTTACTGAAAGATGAGTCAGATTTCCTAGGCAATTTGAAACCTGCAGTGTTTTTAAGGTAAAGGTTCCTAGTCCAAGTCAGGTGAGCACTGCCAAATGCTGCTGGAGTCTGCACAGGTTATGTTCTGCTTTGATTCTTGTCTCATAGTTTGCTTTTTGAGCCAGCTGGAGATACTACTCTAACTTTTTAATCCTTGTGGTGGAAAGAAGAAAATGAATGCAAAATATACTTAAATACAAACTAAAGGAGCATATTGTATGATGGCATTATTTGATAATGCTTATGTTAAAGTCCACTGGAATTCCTCTGCTGAGTTTGGTTCCCAGAGGTGTGAGATGATACAAAATTTGATCATATGTGCCAGAGGGAAGGACATTCTAGGTAGTTTGCAATGCAGAGCTTAACAAACACCCACTTTTTGGAGAATGTTTTCAGTATTATTTCCTCTGTGCCCCCCAGTGAGGGAGAAGTGGTGAGGTGAGGTGCTGATTCATGTGTCCATATGGGGAAATTCAGAAAAGCTGAGCCATGTTAAGAGTGTACATTAGCTAAGATGCATCAAACCTTTTCTGAATGAAGGGGAAAGATTTGCCTGTTGAGAAGTGAAGCAGCATTAGTTTGTTCATGTTACAGTAAAAGAAAATAAGCCACTTTTAAATTTCAAAGATTTTTCTTAGCCATCATTCTTTTAGTTAATGACAGCCTTTTTGTCTCTGTATTTAGACAATTCATTCAGAGATAACCTCAATAGGTAGTTAAGATTGACCTCTTGAAATTCAGGACATGCCCTGATCATCATTTCAGATGACTTGTCAGATATCTCATGTAATCACGCTTAGAAATTCTCAAAACATATTTTTGTACCTATTCACAAGTGCTTAAACAGCTCTGCATGAAGTTTCAGCCATGCAGACATTTGCAGTGGAGGTGTAAATTCTTGCTCTGGAGTTGTTTAAAGCACCATTGCCATAGCGTAACAGAGGAGATCTGTCTTCTGCAGAAGTGCTGTCAGTTTGATAGTGCTTGTAAAGAATATGTATTGCTGAGAAGTGAGGCTGTATGTAATTAGAGTACAACATCTGCAGGGAGGCATTTGACTTCGTTTCATTTTATTTTATTTTGGTTTTACATGCAAAAAAGGTAAAGATGTTCAGATAGATGTTCGGAAGGAATAGCTTCCACTGCTTCATCTTTCCCATGAATAAGATGACCCTGTGGTTTTTCCAGATTTGAGCTCAGCCACAGTTGATGTCATTGCTGGCAGACCAAAAGGGAAGAAGTTAAGCTGTTCCTATCACACAATCCTATTCTGTGGCATTTATCATCAATAAAGAGGAAGTATGTCTGGCATCTTTGCTTTCTCAATCACTACAGCCCAGCCCTTGAAAGAATAGACTGGCACAGAGACACTGAAGAGAAGCCAGGCCTATGTACAAACAATTTATCCGTCTGTAGCTACTCTAATATCTGTATGATTTCCCCCTGGAAGACAGAACATCTGCTCATTTGAAAGGCTGTAACTCTGCAAATTGCCCTCTAACCAAAGATGTTAAAAATGACAGTTGTTTTGTAGGAAATTTCAAAAGATATATATTCATTTTTGTGTTAGAAGAAGAAAGTTATGGCAAAGCAATGGATTTTTTTTTTTTTTTTTGCATGTTTTGGATGTACGAATATTGTGTTCTTTGGGTGTTTTGCAAATAGTTTTGAACAAAAATAAATATTTTTCCCTGCAATTTTAGTTAACCTGAAACCTTTAAAAAAATCCTATTTTTTTCCAACTAAAGATTCAGAAGGAAAGAAAATGCCATCAACATTTTTCATTTCCTTCAAAAGCCTACTTCTCATAAAAAAAAATATAAAGAGCCTTTGATCAGTTATCTGCACCTATTTTTCTTCGACTTACACCCATCTGAATGAATAGTAATTTCCTCTCCATTTCTACTATAGAACTACAGTTAAAAGATGGAGAATTTGACCTCTGGAACCGTGCTGAAGTTGTGTTGCTTTAATCTCACATGGTTAAGATGAGCTCTGCATCCTTCTGTGTGTCTTCTGTTGCCAACACGCCACCTGTGTGCTGGGTTGCTTTATGAGCCGCGCTTAGCTGAGAGCGGGTGCTGAGCAGGGAGAGCGCCGATTCCTAACCTTCTTCCCCAGCTGTTATACTTCTAGCCTGCCTTAGCGCAAAATGCTTTAAATTCCGCTGCTAGACTTGGCTTTCAAATGGATTTTGAGCCTGAGGCCTAGGAGCAGTTTTCTGCCACCCTCCAGCAGTGCTGGCAGAGTCAGCGCTCCTCAGCCCTGTGTCGACTCTCTTCATGCCTTTGAGTATTTTGTGTGCAACTGAGGTATAGTCACCACAAATTTGAAACTGCAGAAGTTTCTGAGTTTGTCTTTGAACATCCCTTTCCACTGTTCTACCTGGAGCTGCCTGCACAACTCTTTCCCCTCCTCGGTCCTTGCTTTCATTCCTAAAGGAGACCTGGAATCACCCACTGGCTTTGCTACCTGATCAAGAAATTGGTAGCTGTTTGGCTTTTTTCAAGGGATACTATTTTACTGATGCATTGTCATTTTTTTGAGAGTGGCTGCATATATAGTACTTTATAAACAAAATGGCAGTAATTGCTTGTGTTATTTATATTTTTGGAGTAAAAATAATTGTAACTTTTACTAGGAATAGTTCTTAAATAAATATTTGTATTAATAATTAATTACTCAGTGGGAACTAATTGCCTGTCACAGTGATGTGCAGCATGAGACACTGCTTTGAGTGTAATGAATAGCAAGCTGTTCCCATAAACCTATGTTGAAATCATAGGCACTGAGTAATGAAAATCATGCATCATAAAGAGAACAGTATGGTAGAAGTTCTGCAAAACAACCTTAATGTGTCACAGATTCTGACTTGGCAATTACAAAACACATAGCTGCAGTGGAGCAGATTCCCAACTGGCATGACTTGCTGTAATGTCATCAAAGCTGATAACCACCAGTTTAGAATTTGGGTGAATATTACAAATTTCCTGTCACATATGTCAAAGTGCTTTCAAGTGTATTCTTTGGGGGTTTCTAGACTTGGATGTGGAGCTGTTTTCTGTGCCGATGTTTTCGGTGCTCACCTTTTGACTTTGCACTCAATTGGAATAGTTGAGTTATGTTCAGCTGCAGCTGGGGCACAGTTTGGGATTTGCTTATCAGCCCCTCTCTGCCAAGAGCAGTATCTCTTTGCTTAGCACACAGGCTGAGACAGCAGTATGAATCTACCTGGAATCCCAGAATATGTTAGTGGAAGATCTGAATTTATTTCATAGTAGCTTTGTTATGGGCTTTGTCTGCTTCAGACATCTCTCTACTTGGTATCTGGCATTCCTTCTGTCCTACACAGGGTAAAAATTAAGACTAAAAAGGACTGATCCCAGAAGTATTGCCATCCAGGCCTGCCTCACTCAACAGAGCCTTCATTCAAGGAATGTTTGCAGAGTCAGACTTCAATTTAGACAGAACACAGCCAGGGATGATGCAAAGACAGGGACGTAACATTGAAAGGCTGTGAGAAGCCGTTGATGTTACATGTGAATCTTCATATTTCTCTCTATTTATAATCATAGGATGCTGGGGGGTAGCATGTGTATTGAGAATTGTTATGCTCAGAGTGAGGACCAAAACCTTTTCTGTAGGAGGGTCATAGTTGAGCAGCTATTCTTAAGACAGTAACAGTTTAAGTGCTTACTGCTTGCACTGTACAATTAACTGGAAGTGTAATGCTTCTGGATCTAAATGCTTTAGGGTTTAAAGTTCATACAGGAATGCAGAACCAGTGTTCCAGTTATTCCAGTTAGTGTCTCTGAGCCTTTCCATGAATGACCAGACAACCTGTGATTGATGATTTTCCAGTCTTGTGGAGTACTTACCAATTTGGTTTTGGATATCAGGGAAAGATAAAGCTGTAGCAAAGCTCAGGTTTAGAACTGTATTCCCACCTGTGAAAGAGACTGGGTGCAAAGGACAAATAAATGCACACTTAAAGATTTTATGTGTGAAAGGAGATGAAGGTGGACGTGAACATTTGTAGATATATGAGTTGAGACAGCAATGGAAATATATCCTAAATCACCAAGATTAGGCAAATTGCTCAGTTACACCTTGGGGTCTGCAAACTCCCTGACTAATCTGGGACTGATAGCTCTCCCACACTGCAGCAGCAGTGACTCCCAGTCAGTCAGTACTTATCTGCCTTTCAAGCCTTCCTTATGAGTTATCACCGCTGTCCTTTATTGCTTAGGCAAATGACAAATTGAGGCTTCTGTTTTTCTGCCAAATCCAATTTGTTGTGTTGTCTTTCACTTCTCTGACCCTGTCTATCTTGACTAGCTCTTGATTTCAGCCTGTACTTTAGACCGTAGCATTCTGGAGCAAAGACTGTTGTTCCAAAGAGAGTCTGTGGATGGCATTCCCAGGTACGGCCATTATAGAAACCAAAAAAATTATTTTGCTTGGTTTGCATGGATAAGGAAAAAACCAAACCAACCCAAACCTTCTATATGTAAGGCTGTGGCTAAAACCAGGCTAAATTTCCATTCATTTTGGAAGACGAAAAAATTTTGCACTGCATTTGCGTCTTGTGTGGTGACAGTTTTCTCATCTGTAAATGCTGCAGCACATGTTAACTTACATGGGTTCCTGTTGTATTATGCTGGAAAGGACTTTATCTCCCTCCTTCACACCCTGATGGATAGTGAAGAATTGGTAGTGGATATGTGGGATTGTAACAGACTGGTCTGCATTCTGTAGGATTTTGAAATATTCCAGTTTTTCCTCCTTTGTCCTTTGGACTCATAAAAGGCTATAAAGCATTTTTTTTTTAAGTTTAAAGATATTTATTGGAGGAAAGAACCACTGATATGGGCCATCTTGAAAAAAAACCCGAACAACTGCGGTTTTTTTTTTTAGATTTGAAGGATTCTAAGCACTAGTATTAAGATTTTTCCCCTAAAAATGAAGAAGGGTATCACTGAGAAGGAGCAATGTGACCAACTTTGTATTAGTGACTCTAATTTAAACCTGATATTTGGAGTTCCAAAAGAACAAAAATATCATTTGTCAGTATTCTGTCAAGATTCAAAATTACAAGGGATATCAGTCCTAATGCTTCAGGGCATGAACTGATTTCTTGCTAGAATTACGAAGTTATTCTGCAATGTAACTTAGCGCAACTGGCTAGATAAGCTACTCTTCCCTCCTGATCATTAGAGGTTGTAAGTGTGAGCCATTGCCAGAGGGAGGCTGCTAGATCTGATTAAGTAATTTTTTTTTCCTCCGGCAAGGTAGTCTCTAAACTCTTGAACACTAAGATTGTTACCAGATTATAAAAAACAAACAAGGCTTTTTTTTTAGGTTCTGTTCTGTAAAGTAGTTTTAATTTTGAACTTTCACTTCTGTAAGCATTATGGTTTTATGCTTTAGCGGTAAAAGAGCTGTCTTTTTTGAGGAAAATGGTGACAAAACTGTTGCTCTGTGTGAGTTATATTCAGAGTGCAGTGGGCAGAGGTCTCTAACTCTGGCCTTTGGAAGTGAGGGTCTATGGAGTTGTTTCAGCTTAGGCTATTTGCATCGAGTTTCTACTCAAAATGCTTCCGTTGGGGAGTGAATGCAGTGTGGGAGTCACATTGCCTATTAAAGATGTCTGGAGACAGTCATTAGTGAACTCCCCCCCAAATCCTGGTAGGAATTCAAGTGAGTGGTGTTCATTAGCTAGATAAATCTCTGGTGATTTCAGCCAGAGATGACTGCTGCAAGCCAGAGGCAGAGCAGAAGCTAAACGAGGAGAAGAGGAACACTCCAGGAGGGGATGGCTGGAGCTCAGCCCTGCTGGGTGCCAGAGCTCTGGTCATTGACTCAGCCAGAGGGGTGGCAGTGATGGAGAAGGGGAGCACCCTAAAGTGAAAAGAGACAGAGAGGCTGTAGCAGCTGGAGAGCTTCGAGTGGGAAGGCAGTAATATCTCAGCTATAATGAGAAAGGAGAGGAGCTGCTAAAAGAGAGTGTGGTCTGATTTGTGTGGAAAAGCTACTGCAGGAAAAAGCCCAGGCATACCCCAAAAGCTCCAGCTAATAATATATCTGCCTGTATCTGTGTATAGATATATATATACACACACTCACACACATACCTGTGTATACACCCTGTAAGCTTGAATAATTTCATTGGAAAGGAGACTAGTTCATAAATTGTATTTAGTTCATCATGTTCACTTCAGTGTGCACGTGTGCCCAGGTTGTACAGATTGGCATCTCTGACCCCTGGCAGGAGGAGAAAGCAGTGTTAGGTCTTCTCTGCATGACTCATCTTCCTTCTTTAGTGCATTTAAGCAACGTCTACAAATCTTTTCCTGCCCCACTGGGGAAGAATTCTCCCCTTTCTTTTCCCAGCCTCAAAAGAAAAGTAGTTTAGAAAAGCAGAGTGAATATGCTCAGTTGTATTAAGAACTGACATGTCGCCAGTCTGTGACTTCGGTGTGTAAGCAATAGTGTAACAATATTAGTACTTTAACTTAGTTAAAACAGTGTACTGTAAGCCATGTGTCCCTCAATTTTGCTTATAATTTAGTTTTGTTTTCTGAATGGATTGTGCGCAGTGTTGTTTTCAAGTTTCAAGTTTATTAACATTCTCTCTAAGTTCTTTCTTGAAGAGCTGAGGGAAAAATTTAAGCTGCTACAAGGGAGGTTTTCTTTTAATTGTGAATTTATACAACAGTATGGGTTGGTAAACGGGATTAGGAAGCAACAGAGGATCTGGTAGTTTGGCAATTAATTGGTGGTAACTTCTGACATGCTTCCATTAAGCTCCTTGGAAACACAGAGTTGCTTGTGCTTCAAGTGAAGAAAGAGACCATTACTGTAAGTTCATTCTAATAGTCTACATATTTTAGCAAAAATGTAACTTCTAATTAGATTCATTTTTGTTGTTGAAGATTTAAGATTCTGGTTTCCTCAGCAGACACCCTTGATAAAAGCTTTTCAGTTGCAGCCATGTGTAAAACCAGATCTATTTGGCTTGAACTTCAGCAGGGACAGAAAGCAGGGGTTTAACTTTTTTTAGTTCTCATTCTGTAAACCTGAGGTTGATTGGAAATTACTTTTCTTTGTAGGGACATTTTATTGTAATAATTCACTTTTTGAAGTAAATGGTAAATTTAAATGGGAATATTTTTAGTTTATTTTAAGGAACTGTGGTTGCATGTCCCTTATAGTTTCATTGCATTAAAATAGTGTTTTGAAATACACAGATTTAGATCATAAGAAAGAGTAAGTTATGACCCCTTCTTATTGCCTTTGTCAGTGTGAAGCATGCTCCAAAGTCTGAAAAATTTGTTGGGAAGGACTCTCACTGGTTTCAGAAACTGAGAATTCTCTTGTGATGCTGGGCTTTTCCAGCATGCTGTTCTGCTCCAGTATTTTGTTCTAAGTATCTGAATCATATTCACAGAGTTGGAATGTCCCAAGTTCAAATGGGTTACAAGCTACTTACTCAATTACTTTATTGTCAGTAGGTCAAGAGGTTAAAATCCCTAATAGCAAATGAAAATACTGCGTGGGCTTAATACTTGGGGCAAACCCTTGAACTACATTCCTAAATAGCTTTTCCACAGAAGAATGGTAGAGACTTTGTTTTTTTAGAAAAATGCAGTTGGAACATTAAAAAATGCCCTTTATTCTTTCTGCTGAGCAATATCTAGCTAGACTGAGCTCCGGAGTCCATCTTTGCATAGTGATGCCCTATCAGAACCTCTTAGTAGGAATGTTGATAAGCTCCCTGCTCTTGCAGTATTGTTAACTTTGTTCACCCTTGTTTAATCTTTTATGTAAAACTACATTTTAAGCTTGACGTTGAGCTAATAAAGGCATGAAAATAAACTTGTAATGCTGTGTAATAATAAGCTCTAATGGAAATATGCATCTCTCTACTTTTTAAAGAAAAAAAAATACATTGCCTGATGGGTGGTATAAGCTGGCCTATTTAACTGTTCTGTCAGATAATGGATTTGGAACGAAAGAGAAATCATCCTCTAGGACAATCCTCTAAACTCTCTATGGGTGAAATTCTCTGCGAAATTGAGGCTTTACAGGACTGTGGCCTTAATCTTCCCATGGTTCTGTATTTTCTCGCTAATGTCTGAAAGGTATTTAGATCATCTCCTGACAAATCTCATTTTTCCATTAATGTATATTGCCCTTAACTACTGTGGTCTATCTTCTCTCATTGCCTGTCTCACATAACTGTTCGTATTATAACTGGAGAAAGAGCAGGAATAGGCAGGACTTTTTTTTTCTTCTTCTTTTTTTAAGCAAGGAAGCCTAAATAATAATGCTATCCTACCTTACTCTAAAAAAAATCTATGTGTCTTTAGTGACAAGCCATAAGATTATAGACTTACAGAGCAGTAGGTCTTGGCAGAATAAATGAAAACCTAGTTAGGTTGATTTGTATTATGTTGTAAGATTGCAGAAGATTAAAGATACCTCCCATTTCCATTGATTCACCTGAGTTAAGTTTTAAAGGTAGGCCAAAGGAAACCACGGGGTTTTTTCCCTCAGGATGCTTGATCCAAGCAACAAAAGCATCAGCACCCTTTTTATCCACATTTTCAGCACTATGTCAATCACAGGAATGAAGTGCATCCTTTGTAAAGGGAGCCACGGAATGCATTACAGTTATCCTATAACCTGTCCTAGCATGCTCTTGCTAAAGGCCTCTCTAATCATGCCACCCTATTCAAATACTTCCTCTAGTTCCTGGTTGTGCTATGTATCAAATTCAACTTCCTTTACAATTAAAAATCAAACTCTATATATTTGACCTTGGATCGGATCCTCCACTGGTGAAAGTTTCCACAACTCCATTGAAATGAAAATTAAAAGATTAAAAAGATATAAATATATATGGAGAAAAATTCTGGTACCCCTTTAAAAAAAAAAGCTCTAAATCTCATTTCTCAGTTACATTCAGAAAGTATACTTCATCGTAATGATAAGGCTACTCTTCCTTGTTCTGCTGTTTGATTAAACTGGTTTTCACTTTATTTTTTATCACTGAATTATTGACTGGATCTATGGAATGCTGTTTGTGCATGTAGGTAAGTTGTAAGTAATGCAAACACTGGTTGCACGTGGGACTGGCACTTCGTTCAGTAGTGTTAGGAACTCAACCAGTGGAGCTGCATCTAAGACACAGAGTCAAGGCAGTGTTTGATGGTACACAATACAGATGTGTAATCCATAAATGAAATATTGTAAACTGTGTGAATAATCATATAATGGGAAAGAGAGGGGTTCTCTGTCATTATCTCCACATTTGGTTATATAAACATTACACAAGTGCAAAAATATGATTAAAGTCACTGGGCTTCCTGCCAGTACATTTACTATTTCCCTTTATGCGGTCTTATATACCTTATTACTCTGCCAGAACTCCCACTGTCATGTGTCTCACTGATACATGTTTGTGAAGGCAAGGAATATACTATCATGGAGGATAATTATGGTTAATACTCCATTTTTTAGTACTCTTTTTCATAAGGTAGAATGCAGTCCTTTAAAATATTTTCACCCTTCATCATCTGAACTTAGAAGCTGCTTAGGAAAGCTGTGTAAATTTGAATCATGGAACGTAAAAGTGGAGGTGTATCAGTGCATTTTTTGCTCTTCTCTATAATTTACCATTTCTGTTCAATTTGTACAAGTCACAAAATGTAAATCTAGGATAATGAAACTTCAAACATACCTGATATACCACCAATGATATATTATAAGAGACGGAAAGGATAGAAATGTGTAGTTTTTCTCTATTCTTTCTCACTCCCACTGGAGTACAGTATTAGGAACTCCAGGAACTGAATGTTTGTAAAGATACAGCCTCTATATATCCACATCAATAACAGAGCCAGTCATTTCCTTTCTACCCAAATCCATGGCAAAACCAGAAGATTGCTGAGAAATACCTTGGGAGTGCAGAAAACAACCTGTAGGAAGCTGCCTCTACTACATTCCAGGCGGAATTAAAAACTACTATATTTACAGGATATTGGATACAGTCTATTAGGTATACCTTCAGTGATTTTTTTTTTTTTTTTGGTACCATATTCAAAATAATGCAACAGAGACAATATAGCATGTAATTGCAAGAGGAATTGACTTGATTGCAGTAATGGTGCTTTTTAAATATTGTGACTTGGATTTTCACTCAAATGTGCACCTGGTGTGTTGAAGGACTACTACTGATTTCCTTGGGGTGTAGATGAAAGCCTTAGTGATTTGTTTGTAGCTATAAGGAATAACTATGTGTAGATGAAGAGAATTGACAATGCTTTAGTCACAAATTACCACATTATACAAGTGCCAGTATAAAGTCACTGTCATTTATACCAGAGGAGGGATGGAGGGAATCTCTAGAGAGCTGTCGATGACCTTCAGTGTGAAATCATTCTTCCGTCAGCCTGTGGGAAATTGGCTAACAAAAGCTCCAAGGCATCCCTTTCAGGTCTCACAGAAACCTTGTAGGACTGAGTTTGTATCATTCTTGGTAATAACTTCATTTTACAGTTTAGTGGAGTAGGGTGAAATTATCATTTGGAATAAACAATTTAGCTGACCGCTTTCTGACAGAGCTCAGATATAATGGCAGCTTCTCAACCTACATAGCCAGAATTCATAGCAAATAAGTAAATACTGCAAGTATTCTTCTGAGTAACATGTAGAAAGACTAACTTAACATTACACTCTTATGTGTTTCACTCTCTCTTAAAACAATTTTTAACTGTGCTGTGATTTAAATAGTTGATATTAAGCTTACATTGGGAAAACAATTTTGAAGAATAGAAGTGTGTCAATTAGAAATCCTTGATGATATGTTGGATGTACAGAGGCTTGTAAATGGGTGGCAAGTTGCATTCTATAGCCTTACATTATGAATAGCCCAATTGTAAGTAATCCAAATTTCAAAGCACAGACTGGCCTGAGGAGGTGTGTACAAGTGATTAGAATTTCAAAGAGCTCAGAATAAACACCAGCTCTTTGATGGGATAATTTATGCATGAAGTGGCAGGAAGAGCTGTCTGAGTTGTTCTTGGAAAGTTCACACGGAGCAGCGTTAAGGCCTTAAAAATAAGTTTTGATATTTGATTACTGGCAATGTGAATGCCGTATGAGACCTTCACTGAATTAAGGCACTGACCAAGGTTCCCCCATGAAGGATGTGCTGAAGGCTGTCAGTACTTTAAGATCTATGCAAAAAGAAGAGGACAAGTAGTACCAAAGAAAAGAATGCATTATTAGTTCAGTAAAATTTAAGTATGATCATGCCTGTTGAGGAGGAAATTTTTTTGGTGCAATACTAAAACATCAGCTGTAAAAAGAAATTTCTGTTTTCTGTTTGAACGGGGGAGAGAAAAGGTTGGGGTGCTCTGTTCATCAGTCTCCTTTTGGGATATCTCTTGGTTTTCATTCATTTTCTGTCTGTATGTAAAGTTACACTTTCAGATCTGAGGATACGAAAGGGCATTTCTGAGAATTACAAAGCACTGGCTAACCTATTTTTAGCTGTTTGGTGTCTGATCTCATCCATGTTTTTATGATGTTGAACATCATACCAGAAAACAAGTGCTCAGAAATCAGTGTAGAAAATGTAGAACTTCAGTGACTTTGACCCCAAACTTTTAGTCAGTTTGGGACTATGTTGTGTAGACAGGGCTGTATAGTGTTTTTACAGGCTTTGAATAAAATTCCATGCTTCATCTCCCAAGAATACCAGTGATACAAGTTTGAGAACTGAATGTACTGAGTGATGTTCACATCTTTCTTTTAAACTTTGGGGAGTAGGTATTGTCAGAGACAATGCTAATTCTGCCAAAATAATGGTTTACTCCAATACTCTCTCTTTTCTGTTCAGTGCTCTTCAGTAAGATCAAAAGTTGGTAATTTTTCCTGAAACACATTTACAAAAAATGTAAAAATAATAGTAATAGAATTTATGTTTTTTATATATATTTATATATTGAGCAGCATTTACACAAGTAATCTATCAAGCCCAACCAGTGATCAAAGTACAATGGATTCAGTAATTTAAACTGTCCTTAGAAGAAGTGTATTTCCATTTCAAAAGGACATCTTTGCTCTTGTTAGACACTACAAGTAGTGTTGGAATCATTATATCTTTGTAACTGGTAACCCTCAAAGGCATTTGATATCAATGCAAAGGAACTGGTGCCCGTCCAACAGAGAAGAAGAATATGTAGCCCCATAGGAAGGTATTCAAAACCACTGCCAAAGCAAGGGCAGAAAACCCACGCTCAGAGTGACATTCATCCCTGTGTGAATTCAGTCCCTGGGAGTTACTCAGTGCTCCATTCCTGTCTCTTAGAAGTTTCAGAAGATGAACAAATGCAGTTACATCTGTGGGATTTCTCAATATGTTTTTTACTACAACTTTGTTTTCTGCTACCTGATGAAATTCATATACAGCATATGCATAAATATGGGTAATGGATGCAGCATAGCCAAATACAGGACTAAAATAGGAAAGGTGGTTGTGGCTACTGTGCTAGCATCCAGTAAGGATTCCGTAGCGTAACATTTTAGAACACCTTTATTTGAGAAAACTAGCAACTCCGTAAGCCATCACAATCGCTGAAGAGCTGCTTTACTATAGTATCCGAGTGGTTACCAATTTCTCTTCCCATGGACATTTCTGCAAGACAAATGAATTCCAAAATACACTCTGGTTATATTTGATCTTCTGTTATTTGTTACTGTAACAAAATTTTCTGAAATTCAAAATCTCATATCACTGTTCTGAACTTCAGGTTTCAACCCAGAAGAAGAAAAGTGTCATACTTGCTTTGGAGGAAGCTTATGTATCAGCACAAGCAAAAAGAAAGATTATCATTTTAGTAGGCAGACTAAAAAAACTTGACTGACTAATATACTTGCCTAATGGTGATAACATTTTCTCATTTGTGGACCAGCCTTTGCCAGAAGGCCAAAAAAAGAGCATCCATAAAAATCTAACAAACAAGTTAAAATAAACAAAATCTTTTCAGCTTTGGAGCTCACTGCTACACAATATTATACAAGTCAATAAATTAATACATTTATATACGTATATATACACATTAAACCCTAAATAAACAGAATAAAGTTAAATAATTTTTTTTTTAGTTTTGTGTGCTGTATTAATCCTTGTGATTCACGATCTGTGAGCAGGTGAGCCAATAATTTTCTAGTGTAGAATTCTTCTTCTTTCCCTTTATGTTTCAAGAAGCGAATAATGGTCAAATAATGGGACAATGGCCAAGTAAGACTACTGATCTGATGCAATAAGATGTCTGTGTTCCTACATTAGAAGCAGGAATTTCCCTTACAGGAAAGACCAAACCTTTGAAGCCAAATTTACTATGGATATTAATCCATCCAGTGAAGCTGAGATATGCTTGCTTACTTATAATAGATAATTCGACCTTTGAATTTCTTATTTAGATTCCTTTGTTTTCATGCCAGTGTGTATGAAAATTAAATGCATAAAGCTGAAGAGATGACTAAGGTATGTATCTTGGGTTTTTTAATTAATCAACATTTAAATCTAAGTATTATGCATAGACATACATCAGAGGAATTCCAGGACACGCTTATCTTCACAAAGCAAGCCTTGTGTCTTTGATGGAGATGAGCCAACACGTGTTTTTGTCCTAATTAAATTCTTTTTGTCAGCTCACTAACTGATAAATAATTTAGGCCTTGAAGAATACAAGTCAAATGATTTCTGTGAACTGATTCAGAAAAGGGGAAACACAGCCACCCCTTCAGAGACTGAACCTTAGCAGGTGTGAGTGCAGAGGGTAGCTGTTTCAGAGACAGAGGCTGACATATTTTTACACAAAAGGCCAGCGGGTTTTGAATCAAGGCAGGAATCATGTTGCATGTGGACTTTGAAACACCAGTTGGCTTTTTTTTTAGTTTTTAGACATTTTATTTCTATGCTCCCTTGCATCCTGTTTTCTTGCAGAATGTCATTTATTAGAAGATTCTCCAGACAGAGGACAGATGATTTTGTTTCATCAGCTTGAACTTGCACACTGAGAGTTTTGCCTTTAATAATAGCCTTTGTTTCCATCTGTTCTGTTTATCCGTTCCTCCACAGGCAGAATCCATCAACTCTGTAGCATAAGCATATGTGCCATGTATGCTGACCTAACACAACCTTTGCACGTAGGTTTCTAAATTATAGTGGGGGCTTAAGAAAAAGAGTTGAGATGGGTATATCTGCAAGAATTGCCCCATGTCAAAAGTGTTCAGAATCAAACTCATAATCTACTCAGTTCCTACTGAATTCTGTTTGAAGCCATTAAATACTTGTGCTGTTCTGTGGGTAAAACAATTTAAGGTGGATACATACATATATGAACATATGTATATAAAATCTGCAAGAGTGAATAGATATGAGAGGGTTTTTCCTGGAAATGTTAAGGAGAAGTTGAGAAAGAGGGACTGAAAAATCACTTTTAAAATAGAGGCATCTGAATAGAAAGCTTAGAGCATGGATTTGAATGGTTGGATTAGCAGTGGGTATTTTCAGTCATTGTTGATGGATCTTCACTTTTACAGTGACAATAACAGAAAAGAAGAATGTTGAGCACTTGTGGGATTGGTACCTAAATGTTCAAAGGTTCATTTAAGCATCTAGATGTCTCATTAATAGACTCCTGTTGCATACATTATAATCCCCTAACCAAGTACAAGATTCCTCAGAGGTGTCCTGCGTGGCTGCCCTCTCTATGAAGATCTATCTAGAAATAAATGGTTCATCAAACAAATGGCTTTCTTGAAACTCTTGAGAGATTTAATAGAAATGGGAGAATAAAGGCCATGTTCAATGACTGTTGAAAGTTACAGACCAAAAGTATTGTGAAGTGGGAGCATGAAGATACGCAGTCCTTATTAAGTATTCTGGATAACTTGTAACGCTTTCAGCAGTGGTGTCTGACACTGAGCTTTAAGGTCGTCTTATAAATGGAAGGACCATTTCCTTTTTGGAAACATTATCCCTTTACTAGCTTGGTGGTTGGTTTATTTTTTTCTTTTCTTTTTCCTTTCAATATTAGGACAACAAATTGTTCATAGGTTGCTGTTATGGAAATACCTAATTTCTGTACAGAGCTATAACAACTGCTTGTTCAGCTGTCCTTTTAAAACCAAACCCTGAAAATATTATGTATTAGGAATCATGCACTAAAGAGAAAATCTTGGATACTACAAGCGCTAGTATCTGTCTTTGCTATTACAGCTTATCTGTAGAGAAAAAAATGTGAGCCTGGTAATGGTCATGTAATGACTGGCTATGCTTTTCACTGTGCTCCAAGATGATGAAAATTACTCACTGATCTAAATCTGGAATGATGTAAGACATTACTGTAAAATACACAGTAAGTAAGGTTTTATTTTTGTCTGGAAGTAGGCAGGAAAATTGAAAAGCTTTTGGTTTATTAAAATCAACAGCTTTTCTTGCTCTTTTGGCTGAGGTAGGGTAAGTATTTTACAGGAACAGAAAAGCATTGAATGCTTCTTACTTGCCACAGTTGTGTTGAGTAGAACCGAAGTATCATGATCAATTTCTTGTTTGACGGAAGGAAGGAGCTGTCCTACTCTTGGTGCCTGGTAGAATCTCATTTAATGGACCACAGACGCCATTTTACACATCTTGCAGCCCAGCAATAAGAAAGAGAACTGTCTGTCTAATTTACAAGGTCAGATTATTGACACATAGATCTTATTTCATAATCTTTAATAGACTGTTCCAAATTTCATTTGACTTTTATATCCTCTTACCTGCAGACACTGTTGCTCAAACAATGGCAGCATTGCCACCCTACACCATCTGTGTGTACTGCAAAATGCTAAATTCACAGCATTAAATATTCTCTTTTTTGTGTTATCATTGCATTTAATACTACCACTCATTAAAAAAAAAAATAAAATGTGAAACTGCAAGTTCAGCTATGTTTTTATACTTAACAGTACAGTATAATTGTGTTTTAGAATGTTGTGCAGAGTGTAATGAGTAAAAAGATCCATTGTATAGCAGCTAATCATGTAGATATGATACCAAAAGTCTATTTCCCCCTGGGTTCAATACACTTTCTTTTTTTCTTGATACTGCAGCAAAGAAAGGAATTAACAGTTTATTATTTTAAGGGGTCACAATTATACAGTGTGAAATTAATATTTTAAACAACTGTCTTGATATGTAAGATATGGATTTTTTCTAAGCAGAGACAATAAATCTTTTGGTTTTGAGAGAATTATCATAGTGATACTGAACTATAGCGAATGAGTGCAGTAACCAATTGTATTAAACTAGATGAATGAACAGTAAAAGTGCATAATATCTTTTTTTTAATGTTTTTTTTTTCCCCCAAGCTTCATCATAAACAGATGTTAAGACGACCTTCTCTCATGGTAGAAAAACACATGATGCCTAATAGCATTCCTGAATATTGACAACAAATGGCTCCTGAATTGATGATAGCATTATCTTAATAGCAATTTCTGTTTTCTCACTTGTTCCAGTGAGGTGTTGCAAAATCAAGGGAACTTTGCCACAGAATGTAGGTCTTTTAAAGTACTCAACTCTCACAACAGTAGAGTTAGGAATCAATATAGATGCACAATGTAGGTGAATTAGGTCTGTCTCAAATTCTGGCTGGTGTGCAATTTCCTGGCAGGCTTCATTGCCACGTTCTTCTCATCACAGAAAATGTTTAAACTGAAAATAATTATTTACTTTTTTGGTAAGATCAGGGTGGATCCAAACTTGTCCTACTTCCATGTCTGTTATAAAAGCAGCAAAGTTAGGAATTTGTATTTTCTAAGCCTATAAAGTCTTTAACCACACAAGCCTAAGGGTATGCAGAATGCTAATCTTTCCATACCAATTATAATAATGGGACCTTATACACATGCACACCCTTTGCCTTTCATAATAGCAATGTTAGATATTGATTTGCAGTCTAGTGCTAGTGTCCACACAGAAATTAATCAGCCTTAACTTGAACTAGTGCTAAAGAAATGGTTCATCATTTTGCAGCTCCAAAGAACATCCTTTATTTTATGGGTGGGGTATGGGAGGACATGTGTTACAAAATTTGAGGCAAAACTTAGCTGAAAGTGTCTCAAAGCTTGTACAAGCACTGTTCAGATTTACTTAATAAGCTATTTGTCATGTTCAAAGAGAAGACACTAAATCATGACTAATAAACTATTTTACTAAGTTTAATAAATCCTTGGATTCATTTTCATATTTTGAAAGATGTTTCTAACATTAGAACCAATAAATTTTATAGAAATTACTCTTAACAGAATGATTTGACAACATTGATTATTCCTTCACTGTTTGGACAAATAACAAAAAAATATAAATCTTGCTCTTTATACCTATTAGTTGGGTAAGGCACTGTAATATCCCTTTTTTCACAGAATATGATGTACTTCAAATCACTTTAAGCATTTTTCTAAGGACAAGGAATTGCTTTCACTGATTTCCCTAAGAAAACATAAAATGACATAACCTGAGTAATATTTCTTGCTTTTTTCAAAGTGTTTAGCTATAAAAAGCACTTAGTAGTATGAATTAAAAGCAGTTGGTGGTTATTCAAGGGGGCAGTAAACTAGAACCCTCACTTTAAATGATTATGGAATTTGTCAAATGAAGCCAGTTTCAGGACTAAAAATTCCAATTAATAACCTATCCTAATCTTTTTTCCCTTTTTCAGTAGGCTTTTGCCTCTTCTGTCAAAAAGCATCAACTACTCTTCTCTAGTCTCACAGGCATGCTCTGAATTTTCCCTGGCCAGCATTTCTCTGTCTAATGATAATATGGCTAATAAGTCATAGACTTAAAGTTGTGGATTCATAACACATTTGGGAAAAATATCTGGGTTAAAAAAAAATATAAATCTGATCCCCACATTCATTCTTTATTGTAGATAATCAACAAGTAATTCTGCCACCACTGCAGGTCTGCATAATTTAATGCACACAAAGCACTTTTTTTATTCTTTCTGTAGAGATGTTTCTACATAGGTTGAGTCTCAGTGGTACCAGAGAAAAGGAAGGTTGAGAAGACATAGTAGCATTTGATAAATAAAATGCATGTTTGAGCAAGTGCTGTAGAGGAAAGGATTAGTAATTCAGAAGATGGTATTTCAGGCTTTAAGAAGGATAAAGAATAACATAACAAGGAAATATTTTATCTCCTTGAGAAAGTTGACAATCTGGAGAATCACCACAGAAGATCAAACTTGAAAATAATTGGCCTTCCAGAGTATGCTGAAGGGTCTGACTTTATAAAATGCATTCACTCTTTTCTTAAAGATCTGTCTGCAGGACACAATTCATATTTTCCAAGTTACAGAAAAAGCTCACCAACCCTGGAAATGGTAAGAAAGCAAGATCACTTCATGTGAATATCTTTAGTTATTGAGATAGGAAATATGTATTAAAAATAGCCTCTGGGTGAAGGGAAATTCTATGAGGAAAAAATAGGGAGACAAGCCTAAAAATTATCTGTTGAAATGTCTAGAGAGTAAAGAAATCTTTGGGGCCATAAAAGTTGAGTGCTCTGACATTCCTGGTAATACCTGCCTTCAGTCAGAATGGATTATGAAGTTCTGAATCTTTTTTCATTTACCAGAAATACAAATGAACTGCAGGCTAACTAAAGAATTATTTTTTTAAGGCTGGATTCATCCCCTTTTTAAACTCTATAGAAGGATTCTGTGAATATGAAAACCATAAGTTCCTCTCAGGGAGTTCATTCTTGTCCTATTTTATTGCATTCTCCCAATAGGAAGGCCATTGGATCCCTGGAGACTCTAGGGCTCATTCAGATATTGCTGAATTTTAGGTTTTTCATCAGGTTTTCATTAGATAAGTGTAAATATACATCACATTGCAAGATCTTTATTTAATTTATCTTCCAAACAGGAACCTCCTCTGCTGGTCCTGCAAAATTGATTTTTCCACCCTGAGGATGAGGATAGTATTAATTTTCTCTGCATGCCTAAAGGAAAACCTTGAACAAGTTCTGCCCAGTTTTTAATTTTTGATTGAGTAGGTTGTTTGCTAAGCTAGTTCAAAGTTGGACATGGAAATGTTTTAGTTGTTTAGGCTTTTTATTAGACCTTTGTTGAGTCTGGCTGGATAGCTGTATAAGTACCTCTAGCACACACAACAGAGGACTAAAGTTTCTAAAATGTGGAGCTCCCACTTCCCACCCTTAAGCAAAATGATTACTCTGTCAAACTACTGAACATCCAACAGCTCCAAATAGAAGAATGGATGATCAAATTTAGGGGTCTTGAAGAAATCTGATTGTTCCATTCATCTGCTTAAATGGGCATTTGCTGAAGGCTGATTTCTGTGTGAACATGACCTAGACAGTTTTTAGTGTGCTGAGTCCATGGGAAACTTTCACCCTTAAAAATTTGAATCTTGACCTCTCTACTCAGTCAAAACTCACATTAACATCAGCAATAATTGATCACAAAGTAAAGTAAACAGACTGAAGCTGAAAGAGAACTTTCTGGACAAATGTGTCCATGAAACTGCTCTACTATTTTGCAACTGATGTGCAATTTAATTAAGTTTTCTTCACATGTGAAATGGTTTCATCCTAAGTGTCAAATAGCTTTTTTCATTAAATAAACATAACTATTTTGATGGAAAACTTGTTAGAAACAGAGTTGTCTTGGAAAAGGAACCACTGTGTGACTGCAGAAACTAGCTTGGAGCCACACAGAAAACCAGGAAAAACAGAAGCAGGAGCAAACAGTGATTAAAATAATATCAATGGTGGGTTCTTATATGTGCCTGTCTTCAGCCTATTGCTTTCATTCTTATAAGAATGGAAGAAATCTGAAGCAGACAAGTATTAGTGCTTGCAAAACCTTTTTGTTATAATGGAAGATGTATTCTGTGCATGCATGAGTTAATCTAGCCTCTAATACTGGAGGTGTGCCTTAAAAAAAAAAAAAAGTCTAATGCATGTTGAAGTCAAAACATTGTGCTGACTGCACTACATTTTGGGTCAGCACCATAACAAATTCTAGTTTAATTGATGTACAGCTCACAGAGCTGTGACTTAAATTGCATGCTAGAAAACTGACCAGAATGTTCTGCTATAAGGGCAACAGAAGATATTGATGAAATGGCATTAAATACACATATTTATTTTGTCCTGAGGAAAAATGTGATCTAAATAGTATTAAATTATTTTATCAAATTGTAGTTGCTCTAGGGAAGAATATGCTATTACTTATTTATGTTACAGTATATTTTTAAGGCAGTTTCAATAAACTCAAGACATTTTGTTACAATAGAAATGCAATACCTAATGAAAATGTGCCCTCTCTTAAATTGAAAGGAATGTCTTGAAAACAGTGGGAAAAGAAAAGAATGTTGTTGAAAATTTTCATTCCTCAAGTAATTATTATGGGGTTTTGTTGATAACGATATAAAAAGAGTGCATTTTAAAGAATTGTCATACTTCGTGGTTTTGCACAGCTTTGAATAATTAAGATCTGTTGCACTGAGTATTAGACACTACAGATCTTTAGCCTGTCCCTGTAGTATCGCCATTGAAATGTCATATACTTCTTATTCTGTTGTAGATTGGGAGAAATAAGAATGTGCTATAGTGTTGACACATAGTGCCTAATATGCTGAGTCTACCAAAAAGGTAATAGCCCAACTACAAATAGCAAAGAATGAGATAACTGGTGAGGAAGCTGGTACTGAATGTGGTAAGCTAATATTAACAACTCAAGCATTTTGAATAGGAACAGTAATTACTGGTACTTGAATATTCTCACTGAAGTTTAAGTATATGGCTAAAACAAAAAGCCAGAACATTTTGTCCCTCACAATCATTGTGTGGTTGCAAGGTTATCAGAATAAAAGTGTATTAATGATACAGCTTTTATTTGTTTGGGAAGGAAATTAACTATGCTAACTAAAAGAAGATAAGCCAAGTTTATACAAAAATAATTATGTCCACGATAGGGGTGCATTGGTTAAAAAATACAAATACATATATACTGCTAATTGAAAGAGTTTTTTGTCTTCCAAAATCTGCCTGTGATTCTCTAAGGTGGCATCCATCTCTGGCTCCAGTGGAACAGAATGGCATTATACCCATTTGAAAGCTGTATGCATGTAGTGGTGGAAGTATATAACCTAGAGTTTCTTGGTTTGTATCTATTTTTCAGAACAGAGAATACAATACAGTGTTGTGTTAAAAAAAAAAAAAATCTATTTCTGTAACTTTATCTCACCTCCATAGAGATCAGTAGTCATTTAATTGGTTGACTAGTGCCTTTCTAGGAAGGAAAAGTAGTAGGTTTTCCTGTGTTGCAAAAGTCACTAGGGCTTTGATTGTGGAGGGGTCTCGAATTTTTGAGTTAATGAAAAATAACCTCCATCCTGATTTGTATAGCAGGTAGAGTTGTGAGTCAATTTAGCAAATAGCACAGGCAGAAATCTCATAACTGAGTATGAAATTTTGCATGAACATAATGTCCTCATTAGCATTTGGACCATCTAGCATACAGATGCTAATCCTAAAATATCTTTCACAGTGTTTGCCTCATTTTTGAGTTCTAGTAAACAGTAAATCCAATGAATTCATTGTGTTTATACAGTGGCGCTTTTTAGATTCAGTATATCCAATTACCAAACAAAATGCAGTTGGGAAAACATTCTATTAAAAAAAATAAAAGGCTGTTATGTTAAGTTATTTCATGTCATGCCACCATCTGTAATATCACAGCATTCCACGCAAAGAAACTGTTCTCAGAACACATTAGGAGCTTGGCTTATCCATGTCTCTGCACTGAGAAAGCCAAGAAATAGAGAAAAGCTATGTCTCTGATGAAGCTGCCTTATGTCTAATTAACTGTGGATAACAAATGAGTTTCTAATATTGACAGTTCTACACAAACTTGAGGACAATTGGCAAGAGTGTTCAGATCATCTCAACAGAAAAAAAGGAATATATGGAACAAGGTGGTCACTTAGCAAGCTAGTAGCCAAACTGTAAGGCAGTGTGAAAATTGACACTTTGAAATACACTCAGGAAATAAAAAAAATAAAAAAAATGGGAAGAGGACTGTGTGGCTAACAAATAGATGATCTGTGCAGAAGACGCTCATCAGAAAGCATATGTCTACATTGCCTTTTGCTGAAAGTCTTTAATACTAGTGTTTCTAGGGGTTGAATTTTAGGTAGTAGGATGCAGCAAACTGGGAGAGATTTTCAGTCAGGTTTAATTATACAGTTGTAACATGACTATTCTTCAACAGCAACAATCCTCATCATCTATCTCAACCAAGGGGAAAAATTCTTTTTGCTACAATTGTCACTTAAAATAAGAGAGCAGAGAGACACCAAATGATGCTCTGTTTGTGGAAGGAGACTTACACACCAATTAAAGAGTGCACCCATGGTTGTTTGTACTAGAACATTTGCAATGCTTTTTTTAAGTAAAAGTTTTACAGCTAATTTATAGCTAATTATGTGCGTAAGAGAAATATTATGTTCTTAATGAAGCTTTGTGTGATGTCTTTCCAGTGCTGACTTACAGTGTACACTTGGGTCTGGGAGAGTCATTGCTTATCAAAGGATGTAGCACTAATGAAATAAAAATTAGGCTATATTCTTAGTAAAAATCAAGTGGCTGCAGCCTGGCTGTGAATGACAGCACCATGATTTTGCAGCCATGCTCAGGTATGTGACTATATTGAGGCCTCTTTGGCTGGGAGAGACAAGCATCCCTACCTAACAGCACATCAGCTCGGCTACTCTCTTTACATAAGGACTGGGAAGCGGGACAGAACTGGGGATGCTAAACAGGGAGTTCCTACATCTGCAGTCTGGGCAGGGAGAGAAAGGGAACTCAGTGTCTGTATCTCCTTGTCTCTTCCATAAATCCATATCTGAAAGTTGATTATTTTAAACTATGTGTACCTATCTTGGAAAAGGAGCAAACACGTATGGCTGGTGTGCAATCTGTTTTCATTCAGGCATGACAGCCTAGCTTCCACTGCTCACTGACCTAGGGGGATTTAAGGCAAAGGAAAAACTCTCTGTTGTCCTTCTGAAGCTTACCTGAATAAATTGTTGGTATTTTTCATGTGCACTGTAGAACCAAGACAAAACCTTGCTAGTGCTGAGAAAAGGAATTTGTGACTGTTGAGAGACTGTCCCGTGGTCTCCTGTGGGTCGTGACAGATACCACCATGTCAGAGGTTTACAACTAGGATGGGCCAAACAAATTAAAGATAACTAGGCAGTCCGTCACACACCTTTACCTTGCAGTTTCTGGAATAGATATAAAATGGGTTATATCAGGCCAAAAGAAGGACAGAAGGTTGAGTCAAAAGATAATTTATGATATAGGCTTTTCTTGTCATGCATATTAATCATGTAGTTGCTGCAAAAAAAATTGCTTTCTACTTTTTCTTGTCTAAGGGGTTAAATTTTCCTTCTGTTTTGCTTCTTTCCAGGTTTCTTTTTCATCTAGAATGCAATCATTTTCAAACTATTGGTTCCTTTCTGTGGTATTTTTATGAGGAACGCTCTATTGTTCTTCGTTCTGACAGGTCATCTTTCGAGCATTAAATTGTTGTTCTCTTTCAGCCTAGGTGCCATTCTCTCATGTGATCTCAAGTAATGACTAATTTAGTAACAGAGTACTTAGAATGTTTCTCACCTTGAGACTGGTAGTTAAAAAAGATCTTTTATTTGATTTTCCCCCATTGATCATCCTTTGATATATTTCCATTTTGTAGCAAAAGTTATCCCACTATGAATATTTTGACAGGATGCAAATATTTTCTGCTTGAATTAAGCAGGTTGCAAACAAAAAGGTTCAGTATACATTTCATTCATTTATTTATTTTCACAAAGTAATCTTCTACTCCCTGCATAATTCTGTACAGTCAGTGAGTAAGATGATCCACATCAGGAAGTTTATTGGATTGTAGTTTAAGTGCATCAGAGATATTGTTTCAACTCAAAATTCTGTAATAGTCAAAGTTCTATTACACTATTTCCATATTACATTATAATTTCTATGCATAAATACATTTAATTTTCTTTTTTTTTGTCTAGACACCCTGTGCTGGTTTTGACTGGGATAGACTTATTTTTTTCCATAGTAGCTAGTATGGAGTTCTGTTTTGGGTTTGTGCTGAGAACAGTGCTGATAACACAGGGGTGTTTTCATTATTGCTGAGCAGGGCTTACCCAGAGCCAAGGCCTTTTCTGCTCCTCACCCCACCCCACCAGCGAGGAGGCTGGGGGGGCACAAGGAGTTGGGGGGGGGCACAGCCGGGACAGCTGACCCCAACTGACCAAAGGGATATTCCAGACCATAGGATGCCATGCTCAGCAATAAAAAGCTGGGGGAAGAAGGGAAAGGGGGAGATGTTCGGAGTGATGGCGTTTGTCTTCCCAAGTAACTGTTAACACGTGACGGAGCCCTGCTTTCCTGGAGATGGATGAACACCCGCCTGCCCATGGGAAGTGGGGAATGAATTCCTCGTTTTGCTTTGCTTGTGTGCACGGCTTTTGCTTTACCTATCAAACTGTCTTTATCTCAGCCCACAAGTCTTCTCACTTCTACTTTCCTGATTCTCTCCCCCATCCCACTGTGAGGGGAGTGAGCAAGCGGCTGTGTGGGGCTTAGTTGCTGGCTGGGGTTAAACCACGGCAGACCCACATACACTTCCAAATACTAATGCTTTGTCATTTCTGAGGCAATATTTTTTTGATGCACTTTGTTAGTTTTGGTATTATGAGGCATCTAGTCTTCCAGTGTAAAAATTTCTGCAGGGACATTTTTCTTTATCACAGTAGCTAGTCAAGAAATAGTAAAGCCTCAAGGGGAGAAACACCTTGGAACAGCACAGGGGGACCACTGCCAAGTGAAGAATTTGGAAGAAAGCACAGAAAGACAGGCGGACAGATGTGGAACAGGCACTTGAGAGGGAGGGAGAAAGAGATAGTGTTTCATTACAAAGATAGTGTATCTAGGAGATCAAACCTATGGGACAGCTCTTTTATTATCAAAACAGTGCTTATAATCATAAACAATGGGAAATGGGAAAGTGCTGCAAAAAAGGCCCACTGTAGTTCATTAGAAAAATGCTGTACCAAAGTCCAGGCATTCCAGTCTTTTTAGTACCTTTTTTGAACATAATGTTTCTTGCATGGTAAAAATCTGTATAATTGGCTATAAGCATTAATGCATTCATGGGAAACAGCTGAACATGAAAGATGAAAAAGAGGCTCAAGAAAATTTGTTTCTGAAACTACTCATGAAAGTAAACCTACTTTTGTGAAGTAGGTCCATCAGGCTTTACTCACTGTCAGGGCTGGAGGAATGAACTCTTAGTCTTTCTCACAGAAATTCTGTACAAGTGATTTTAAATGAAGTGGATTCTATCATAAAAGCAAAAAAGAGTTTGGAGAACATTAGAAAAGGATTATACAACCTCTACACCATTTCTGAGACAGCTCTAAAAGCATCTCCTATCCCATCAGCACTCTGCAGGATGGGGTAAATTATGGGGTTTATGGCTGGAATTTTTATGCAGTGTTTGCTACAAAGTTAGCGCTGGATTACCAAGTCCATGGCTGTGATTCCTCTGCATGTCTGTGTTCACAGAGCAAATGAATCCCTAAGTAAGAGCTGTAGCAGGAAGGGCTACAAAATCAGTTTGTGGCTAGGAAGATGGAGTTTCCATGGTAGAGTGGAGCATTAGGGATGGTATTCCTCTTTTGCTTCTCTCTGGCAAGCCAAAGCACAAGCGTGGTTAGCTGAGATGGAGTGGGAGGCACAGCATCTGGGCCAAAGAGAAAAAACAGAACACTGACTTTGCTAAATAAACCATAGGAGGGCTGGAATAAGGAGCCACACTTCAGGAGGTGACTAATGTGTTTTTTCTCTGAATCTGACAGGATTGACTGTTCTGTCCTCTTGCTGTTTTGGTCTCTTTAAAAATTAACAACTATGAATAGAAATAGATGAAAGACTGTAGCAAGCAGTTTCCTAGTTTCAAATGGTCAGATTCATGGGTACGTTTTCACTTCTTTGCAGCTGAGAAAATACTGCTGATTCCCTTTAGATATAAATTTCTTTAAGTTATATTTGTGGACCAAAAGGAGGCTTTTATTTTTATTTAGGCTCCCAGATAGTGTTTACCCTATGTATGGATGTCAAAATAAATTTTGTGAAAAAACAGGGCTGTGGGAATCAGCATCTGGTTTCATTTGATCTCCTAGTGATAGATGATCTAACAAACATGGAGCAGGAGCTCATGGAGACATAAAAAGGCTGCAAGCCCAAGAGATTCTGGAGATTCGGTGTAATATCAAGACCCTGCGTTTTGCCTTCTATTCTTTACAGCAACTAGTACAGTGGCAGAGGCCTTGTAAATATTTTGGTCATGCAAATAGTAATAGTGGACTAAGAGACTTTTCAGATCAGGGGTGATGCCTCTTCACTGTCTCTCAAGAAATCCTCCACAAAAAGGGACAGTAGCTGTGGAGCCATACAGGCTCTTAGTTAGTTAGATGGGACACAAGAATGTAAAAACCCTCTAATGATCTGATGGACACATTAGCGCTGTTCTCCTGTAGCTGTTTTTGCCAGATATTTTTCAGCTTTGTAGTTTAAAAGACCTTAAATGGTTTATGAGGATCCTGGAGGGCTTTCATAATGTGCTCTTGGACAGGAGTAATCACCAGTGTAAGATAATAGGTTTCTACACACAGAGAATTTGGATCCTGAGAAAACTGTTTCACTTCCTATATGTCCTTTAAAGGCTGAGGGGAGAAAATTATCTTAATCTTTACTCTTTTGTACATTATCTTTCAGGGTTTCCTTTTCAGAATTCCCTGCTTTTTAAGTGTCCGTGTGTGTCGTTCCCCCCCCCCCCCCCCACGGACCTTTTTTTTTTTT
>NW_010972698.1:2026590-2095946 GCF_000737465.1 Haliaeetus leucocephalus | reverse complement strand
GCAACACCCCTTTTTTTTTGGTGCGGTTGTTGTTCCCCCCCCCCCCCCCCCCGCCAAGGACATTCTTTTTTATTGTGATATGAATGTAGTAAAAAATAACATGTCTTTTGATAGAATTCCTAACATATTTCTGTCTCTAATAACACAGAAGACAGAGTTCCTTTGGAGGACAGCGACGGGAGTGTTTATTTTCTCTTCATGTTTGCATATAAAGGCTTTATTGACAGAGTTTGGTTTTATTAATTCAAATGTTTGTATCCAGCAGCTTGCTTTCTGAGTCTGTGCAATGATGCAGTGTGAATTGTAATGAAGGAATTGCTAAACTGAATAAATCTTTGCGTCACAACTACAAAAGTAATGACATAAAAATCCACTGTACAAGTTGCAGAGTATGAGTGAATATGAGCTTGCTTGTGCTTTGAGCTATCGTCTTAGGCTTTTCAGTCAACTGAACCGGTAAAGACCCAGACCGTGATTATGGCATCACTTAAATCTGACATAAATTCAGTCCTGTCTTTCCAATTGCCACAGCTACATGATCTCCCTGACTCCACGGTGCTGACGCTAGCACTTTTGTGGCCACTTGGTGAGCTGTGTTGGGCCTCTCAGGGGCTGGGAATGGGATACTTGTTTGGATGTCGGGATGGATGCTCCTCTTCAGCAGCAGCCTGGGCTAATGCCAGATTAAAGCGGATATGTAACCATGGCCTCATGTTCTTAGGGCCAAGGATCTGTAAGTCAATTACCAAATAAGCTATTTCACAGTTCATTTTACTGTGTTCATTTGCAAACAGAGGAAAAATCTTCAGCCAAGTGGAATTTCCTGTTTTAATCAGGTTTCCATGCAGCTGTACTCCTGAACGTATCTCTGTAGGAAGTAGGTTCAAACACCAAAACCAGCTATATTGGCCATAGTGAGGCTGTGGAAACAGCTATTCACTGCTTAAACAGTATTTTTTGCAGATATTTGCAAATCTTGCTTAACTTCATTTGGTGGGTGAGGTGAAATTTTTTTTTTTTGCCAGCTCAGCTGTTAAACTCCAGTTCCTATGTTTGTCCTGCAAAGTTATTTAAATTATTCATAGCTTCATAGATCTGAAAATCAGAAGGGACCTTTATAATCTTGTAGTCTGACCTTCTGCATAACACAGGCCAGATTTCCCCCAGTAATTCCAATATTGTCCCTATAACTAATGCAGTTCAGGAAGCTATTCTGATTTAGTTCACACTTGGGTTTTCAGTATTTGAAGGGCATGTCTAAAGTCAAACTGTGTTGGATAAATGATTTCCTGCCTCATCCTTTTAAAGTGCTGGGACTACATATCTGGAACTTTTTTAGTTCTGTTTGGTTTTCATTCGTTCTTATTGTCATACACTATCTTTGAATGGTAAGGCCAGATGCAGATGATTTTAGGATCCTTGTTTCCATCAGATTTGAAGATTGGTGGCTAAATTTCACATTTGTAGGTCTGACCCTACTTATTTTGTCTCTCAGAAACATAGATTTGCTAAAAAATTTCTTAGTGCTTAGCCTGGAAAAAAATATGTTCATGTTTAGTCTTACCTCTGATTTTGAGCATCAGGTTGAGACCACAGAAATCTACTCCAAGACTGACTCAAAGGAAAAAATTACAGTCTCAGCTATTGTCTCAAAAGTCAATAACTTCCCTGTACTTTAATTTCCTCAGTGGTTAGAAAGAAACATGAACTTTTGGCTAATCTGGTTGTATCTGAGTGTCTTGGTTTGCAAGGGCTATACTAAACTGACATTTCTTTTCTCAGTGATTTAAATTATAAATGGTTATCTGTCTTTTAGAAAAAAAAATTAAGCTGTTTTTTATGGAACTAAAATCTTTTCAGTTGAGCCTTTTTTGTGAAAAATCATAATTTGTGCAAACAAAGCTACTTGGTGTGTATGGGCGCTAGAAACGGGCCAGGGATTTAGTGGGAGAAAACACAGTTTTAGTGGTTTAAATGACTTCATAATTTGGAAGACGTTTGGTGGCATTGATACTGGCATTGAAATTCAACATCTTATCAGGAAACGTGACTATAATTCATTGGAGACAAATATTCAGAAGACAGGTCTCAACATCAGTCAGCCACCAACTGCTGCAATGGCAAACAAGTCTATCATTAATTCTGTAAGTGCTGCCTGTCACAGGCATATCAGAGAGACAGCTATAAAGTAAGTACTGTAGTAAGCTCAAAAGAAACTGTGAGGACAAAGCACATTGCAAAGATGAAATAAATCCACAGCTCAAATATTTTAGAGAATGACGATTAAGATAACACCCACAATTGTAATGCATCTTAGGTATATTACGAACTTCAGACTGCAAGCTGAAGTCATGCAGAAGAATATGGTAGGACTGACTTATTTTTCTACTAGGTATATTTTATTTTGCAATAATACATAGTAATAATGTTCTAATTTTTTATGTTTAAGTCTCATATTCTTGTTGTCCTTTTTTTGCCCCCCCCTCTTTCTGATATGTTAACTCTTTAATTACTGATTTTTTAATTATCAGAAGTCTTTTTCATTTTAAGTTCCTGAGGAGCTAATGTGAGTCCAGCCTCTTTGTTGCAAAAGTAGAAACTGGATTCAGTAATGCAGAACACAAGTATTGCTGCCAGTGATGAATCAGGTCTTGCATAGAATGGTAAATAATTAAAATTGCAAGTAGTACAAAACGTAATCTCAACCTGTCTATTAATCTGAATTAGGGAATTTAAATGTCATTTACTTGAAAGGTAGTAGAATTATTAGCAAAATTTTTGAAGAACTTTTCATGAGGTCAAAACTGCTCAGTATTTTCTCTGTAAAACTGTAGCACAAAGCTAAAACTTCAGTGAGCACAAATTTGGAAATCACATGTAGAGGAAGATCCATCATTTTGTAAAGATTCCCGGATAACTTTGAAGAACGGAGTGATGAATTAGGTTAAAATGCAGTAATGCATGACATCACGTGCATGGGAAAGTAGTGACTATTTCATCTAGAGAAGGAGGCTTTTCAGTTGCAGATGGTTCAGTAGGAGGTACTTTTGATGACAGAATTACCAGAGTTGTCAGTATGGTATAGTTGTTGGAACGCTACGTATCATTTTGAAATATGTTAGGGAACGTGTTTCCAGGTGAAATAGGAAAGTACCAATATTGTTGCTTAAGAGCCTGCTAAGACCTTATTATTCAAGTTATACAGCTTCAAAAAAGAATTAGTATTGGAATGGGTCCAGAGAAGAGCTGGACTGACAGACAGAATAGAAAACAGGAGGAGACTGAAAGAGGAAATTTCTAGAAGGACAGAGAGGGCTCATCCATCCTGCTTAGTGAAGTATGATAGAAGGGTTGTATGTGTTTAGGATTAGCTAGATCCTCAGAAATTCCAGGAACATGTAGGGTCAACAAGTCTAGGTGAAATTTATAGTTCATGCACAAGAAGTCCAGTATGTTTTAATCCATCTATGTGAAATGAAGGGTTGCTGCATTTATACCATTCAGCATATTTACATACCCTATGTGAAATTCTGGACAAAAATGTGGCAATTCTGCTTTTGCTCCAAAGCAACCTTAGTTGATCTTACCAGTGAAGTTTGGTTTTTCCCCTGCTTTTTATCAAAGTACCTACAAACTGTGTACAAGAACAAATTATAGCTTGATATTACCTCCAAGAAGAAAAATATAAAAACGAAACCGGATATGAATGAAAAAGGGACCTTTTCAAGTGAACCTTTGAATTCCACCCCAGGGTTATCTTTCTTTATCATCAAAGAAAAAAGTCCACTTTCTTCTTTCATTTTCTTTAACAGTAGAATATCAAATTATAGATTTGTTTGAAAAAAATATATCAGAGCATCTAATCTTAACAAGCTTTAAGTCTGACACTCTTTTTTGTGGTGGAGGTTAAGGCATTTTGGTATTTCATTAGTAAATATGCCTTTTTATTATAAATTACTGTGCAGTCACTATTTAGTCTACTGACAATAATTATATTCTTTGTTACAAATACTATAAGTTTGCTATATAACCTATACCTCCAGTAACGTGCTGGGGCTTGAAGATTAATTCACTGGTAGGCTGCACCACATTACAGGAGATGACTATGGGGTATACTGGGGTATGAGAAGCAAGTAACGGAAGACTGGGGTAAATTTGTTTTTGTAGACTGCATATAGAAATATTGGATATGCTGCTAAATTGCACATAACTTTTGAACCATTCAAGTGAAAATATAGTACTTTATCTCAATAAAATATAGTATGGATTTTCATTCATCACAATATGCTGCAAATGCGGACATCAATCATGTAATCATATAAGATTTTTCTAATAATATTCTTTTTTGAGTCAACAGAAAGTACTGTTGATGTAAAATTAAACTCATGGACAGTTAAGCCTAGGGGTAAGTCTCATTTGCCCTACTCATTCAGGTTTCTGTGGCTTTCTGAAATCTCATTCTTTCAAAGAAATATGACTTCAAAGAATTATGGCTAGAACTGAGAGAGAAAATGACTTCTTTATGCATTGAAAACTTAAGATTAACAAAAAGGATTTTGTATCTAAAACTCTGGCAAAAATCAGTCTCAGAATTTTCACAAGTTCTTATTGAAAAAAATTGCATGAATCAGTCTTTAGTTGTAATGGGAAGTTTTGTTTCAATATCAAGTTGTAAATGGCTTTTTTGAGTGTCTATTAACTGATGTTTTAACAGAATATTGGAAAATCATGGAAAAAAATAGAAGCATCCTATCTGCAGCATTTTCCAACAGTCTACATCTCAAAGTTACTTTAAGCAGAAATTTAAGCAGAGCTTTAAAGGATAGCAGGCTTTTTTAACATGCAGTTATAAGGAAAAGCATAAGATAGGGGTGTAGCAATATGGATTTTGACTTGATGAGCTGTAACCTGACTAATAAAGACTGCTGGTGAACTTTGTCATTTAAGCTATTTTCAATAGGGAAGCAAAATAAGAAACAAAGATACCAGAATATTTAAGTGAAGTGAGAAGCCAGATTAATGGAAAAAATACTACTTGGGCTCTGTTCAGAGTAGCTGATAAGAAACTAACATGCTCGAAGTGAAGCAAACAGCTGTGGAACTCAGGAATGGAGAGAACTGCTCATGTGGTGGAAATTCCCTTGTGTTTACTGGTGCACATGATCTGTACTGGTTCAGCTTTCTCTCCAGAGTTCATGCAGTTCATGAAATACATGACGGAAATCAACGGGAAGATTTATATCTCACCTTTAGTTTTCTTGGTTATCAGTTTCCCATCTTGCAGCATAATAAAGTATCCATAATTAGCTAAAACCTTAAATTATAGCTTTGAGGTAACCTTGTGTACAAAATAAATATTTCTAAAAGTATTTTTCCTAAAAAGTATTGTTCGTTCCTAATACTGAAGACTTGAAGATAAATTTTATATATCCAGTGAGGTATGGGGAATTAATTTTTATAGTAGTATTTTACAATTAATATTATTCACTATATTATCCCAATTTTTGCTGTTATTTCTTCACCTCAGATTTTACATCCCCGGAAAAGTACATAGTAAAATCATTTTTCTTTGTTTAAATAAGCTGTTTGGTTGACCAGTAAATTTTCCAGTACTGATGTATCAGTAGTCCAATGCAAATTTAAAATTTATCATGTTGAAAGCAAATGTTAGTCACACTTGAAATTTTTATTCAATGGGTCCAAACATTTATTATTACAAGTTATACACATAACAAACCCTAATAATATTGTGAGCATTTAACAAATATCAACAGAAAGTTTTGTTATTATAATTGTTAGCTGGGATTTTAGCAAGCTGTTTGACAGTTGAACTCATTAACAGTTCATACCAAGATTACCTGAGTGCTCCAAACATATATCCATAATTTATTAGCTTTGTTATAAACTATTTACAAATGGATTCTCAGTATCAAATGAAATCTAAATATTTCAGAATCCAGGAAGAAAACCAAGAAACAGCAATATATCCTGCTGTCTCCCTTTAAAAAGTTAGGCAGTGAGAGAACTTTATTGGCAATTTTTAATGTCTCTGCAAACCTCTGCCACTGAGGGAGAGCTCTGTGCATCTCAGAGCAGGGGTTTTCTTGCTGTTAGAGATCTGGTACCCTTCTATTCCACTCGAGAACTTCAGTTTCTTCTCCATGCTGAACTAGTTGGATTCCTCCCCAGTGGTTTTGCCAGACCAAAGTCCGTCCTGTTCCTGTCTCCTGATTCACGTGGAAGTTAACTCTGGATGTAAGACTTACTGTTAAATTCTGCCAGCTTGTTTATATTCAAAACACCTCACGACTTTTGCCACTGAGAGCAGTAGCACTCTATTTGAACTTCTTCACTGTAATCAAACAGGGACAATTCTCTACTGTTCAACTTAAACTTCAGTATTTTGAAGCTCATCACCATCTTAGAAAGGAATGAATCAAGGTTCAGTCTGAGCAAATTGTATTATCGCTTATGCATAGTGTGACATGTGTCCCCCAGTCTCCTTTCATGCTGTTTTGTTGTTTGCAGTAAATTTTCAGTGTTTTGATGTCATTTTGAGTGATTTATTTTGTTAAGGTAGTTTTGAAAGTCAACTGATTCATGTGCAAATTTGTAGCTACTTATTCATAAGGAGCATTGTTTTTTCACAGGTGAAAATTATGTCTCAGCTTTGAAGCTGCTCTCTGTTAAGAGGAAAAAGTCCTGTTTTGTTTTTTAATTAATATTGTGCAAAACATGTTACGGGAAACACTGCTGTAAAACATAGAAAACAAAATGTATCTTCAGAATAACAGTGCTCATATTTGCACTTCCACATAATCTGTTATTTATAAGCATTTATAATGATATTTTCAGTAAGTAAATATTAAATTTAGTAGTAAATATTAAACAGTTTGGATATGATAGTCATCTCAGTTTCATGCAATTTCCATTGACGATTTGCTTGCTAAACTACAGAAATAATTCCATGAGCACAATTTTGCATAATCTGGTGATTAATAGTAGATTTTCTGTTTTAATGTGGCGAAAATTCTTTACAGTCTAAGTTAGTGTCAGAATTTATAGAGACTAAACTGAATGCTTATTACAACAGTTGACTTGAGTTAATGCAATAAGCCCACAGATACAGTGCTGCGTTAGGGCAGAAGATGCTTCTCAGTGGCTTTTAATGAAAAAGAGGAATTCTTATGATAGCACTCTTATGCTAGCACTTCCATGACTGAATTTCATGGGTATTTTTTACCTCAAACACATCTACAAATACTTGTCTGTGTAATAAAGTCATACTTACAGGGCATTTCTACTGCATTCTTTCTTCTGGGTAAAATGTACCACTACTTGAAGCTACTGAAATTTTGTTTGCTTTGATTTGTTTCATCTTGTAAAGGATGAAACTTTGAATTTGGTACATAATCTGGAAGTTTATGAATCAATGTACTATATGCAGTATGGTCTCAGGAAAACTCGGCCAATGAAAGTATTTCTTATTTTGCTTTTTTATTTATGTGTTTCTTCCCTATTACAGACCATTCCTAAAGATTTCTTGAGGTGTTGTCTTAGATTTAACTGAATATGTTTCCTGGTTATTGTAGATGTTATTTAAGGAGTGAACTCAGTCATGATATATGCAGTCATAACTCTTATCTTATTTACTTTGGTTTTGAGGGCTAAAAGTAAAATTTTGCTTGTTTTGGTTTTAAATGTAGTGCCAAAGTTAGCATCTTGATATCTCCTTCCATAATGTACTTTGCGTGAAACTTTCTTGTTGAGCCTTTTGAGAATTTTGCATCTTCATTTACCAAGTCATTTTTATTGATGCACTGCTCTTTCTCACGGTAGCTGCACTGAAGACTCTATAGCTTGCCTGTTAGGAGCTGTTCCTGCTGCTTCCTTCCTTCCCTAGTGAAATTGGGATAATGACACTACCCTACATAGCTGACACATGACTTCTAATTATGTCTCCTGTGACCTTTATTCTTTCTACTTCTACCAGTGGACCTGTGTCTCTCAGGGGAAAACAGAATCTGTAATTTTAAATGAAGCCGTGATTTTTGGTTAAAGAAGCAAGAGAGATTTATGTTGAAAAATGATACCTGTAGCCCAGTAAGGCTAATGACAAGGAACATAAGGATGTCAGCTTTCAGCAAGCTAACGGGTGAGTGTTTACCCCCATTTCAGTTCCTATTTATATCTCACTCTCCTTGACTTTGGGCGTTTTGCCTAACCTCCCTTTGCTGCAATCTCTGATGTGTGACAAGGGAAACATACAGTGCTTCCAGACCTGATGTTTCTGTCTGCCTCTTCCTGAGCCTGTGTAAGCCTTCTACCCAATTAGGTCAGAATTGGAGTTAGGAGCTGGAAGAGCCACTGAATTCAGACGCTGTTCAAATATTTACAGAAATAGCCTTACACTATCGTTTCACCATAATAGTATCTCCAAACAGATCAAAACCAGTCGGTTTTTATGGTTGCTACTGCCTTCATCTACACAGCAGGTTAACAACTTCACTGCAAATGCTAACGATGCATTATTTGATGTAAACTCTAAGTGTCTAGGTCACTTTTTTTTTACACACACATCCCCACCCCCAACCAACAAAAGCATACACATGCTGTAGAGAGTATTGACACAAAGTGGTACTAGCCATCTATCTTACACATCTTGCATAGTGAGTGGAGAGAGCTCTAGGCCCATAGCCTAGATCCCCTGAATAACCCTTTGCTCTGGTTCAGTTCCTCCAATGACTATATAGGGGTTTTGATGCTAAGGCACCAAAATTAACAGCCTAAACTTAACCCTTGCCTCCCCATGTCTTGGTTTTGCAATTCTGCTGAACTTTATTGAACTGTTTAATAAATGGTATCTGGAACACCAATGCTTTTGTCAGATGCACATATTAAGTGGCAACTGCCCGTATTTAAATTCACGCACTAAGCAGAGGCTGAATTATTTCATTCTTCAGGGATCCCCAAAAGAAAGTTTTTAGGTCAGGAATATACTGACAATGAGCAGTGTTTGATGTCCATTAGTCACTGTATGCCTGCTTATGTCTGGTGTCAACCTCTTTGCTGTCTACTGTACTTCTGTTGTCCTACCTTGTGGATTCTCTTTAACATAATCTGTCAGTTTCTATTTTCTTCCTGTTCTGTGAACAATTTCTTTCAAATCTTCAAAAGTCTCAATATACCTAACAGTTTTATCAGTTCAAGAAGATAAGCAATTTCTAGGGCACTGGTAAACTCCTCTCTACTCCCCCTCCCCCCCCCCTTTTTTTTTTCCATTAGTAGTCTTCCAGATACATTGAATAACATTCAAAACAAGGCTTGTCTCCATTTATCAAAGTTAAATTCATGGAAGCACTTCCTGTTTCTAGGAGAAATAAAATTACTGAAGCTGAGCTAATTGCTTGATATCATTGATTCCTTGATGTAAATAGCTTTTACCCAAGGTTTAATCTTCTTATACTTCAAAAATTGCTGGTTTGCTCTAAGTATCATCATAACTGTTAGTAATAATAATAAAGTAGTAACTAAAGTTGCAGTCCTGAAGTACCTTTTTTTAGTAAAGGTAAAGGCAAAGTTCAAGAAAAACATTATCTCTTGCAAGAATGATTACAACAGCTGAACAAAAATATCACTGAATTAATTTCCCTGTATGGATTCTTTATCTCATAGACTCAGACTGATATCTCCATTATTTTATGAAAGTCTGTGTTCCACAACACCCATAATCCAATACTGTTTTTTCTCTGCCTTAGGGACCTTTTGAAAGTTTAAATACCTTGATTATGTTATTCCTGATCTTTTTGACTTCTGTGACAAAATTGTAGCCTTTACTAGGAACCATTTTTTGTAAGAACTTTTATAACAACAACACAGGAATGTTCTTTGCTCCAAGAAATTGTCTCTCAAAGGGAAGAGAATGCAATTAGGCTGTTTCTGGTTCTGGAGTTGGAGGTCTCTATACTGTACTTCAGCATCTGTGGAGTCACGTCCTTTCAAGTAGAGCTATGTTTGGTTTTATATCTATAGTGTCTTTTCTGGTCTGCGCCATTTTACAGTTGGACTTGATGATCTTAAAGGTCTTTTCAAACCTATAATAGTTCTATGATCCTATGACCTAATGAAGCTAATTAGAATTGTTTTTCATTATACTAAGCATTATGTATGTATGGCACCAAAAAGAAATATGTGTGTTTTCCCAAAGAAAATCAGAGAGAAAATCCAGAGTAGAGACTGAATTGTCCTTTTCTGTGTACAGTTGCAAGAACAGAGGAGTGTGCTTGAGGAATTGATTTGTAAGTCCTTGGTTCTGCCTCATCAAATCTCTGCATAAGCCACAGTTGCAAAAGAAGAGAGGCACATGCGGAGAACAGACTGTGAAAGTGTTGTCATTGAATGAAAATTTATCAGAGAGCTTCTTTAGTTAACTTAGTTCTTCAAAATGGGAGTTCTTTCCTTCTTGGACAGCATTGCCATAGTAAAATGATACGGCACTGTGGATAATACCAAAACGTTGAGCAAGTTTCTATGATTTAGTCCCTTTTTGTTATCACAATTACTTCCAAATGGAGCTTGTCATTTGGACATCTGAATAAGTGTAATCAGAAACCCAAATATAATGACTTGTTATACAGTTAGAGGCCACAAAAGTGACAAAAGTGCATTTGTAGTCATTTTTGACCTGCAAATTATGGCTGTTAAAAAGGCAGCACTTTTTAGTGAGAGCTAAAAATCAAGTCCATTCTGATCATTGAAACAGTCATTTCTGCTTGCTGCGTTAAATTGGTGGGAACTACCCTACATCTGTCTTCATGAGGCAATTGTCCAAAACCCTTGCCATGACAGGAACCTCACTAGGCAAAGTTTAAAACTGGAGAATCTAGTTAGAGAAGAAAGGAATGGATGTATATCTTATCTTCTGTATGTGCTCCCCATTGATGTAAGATTGACTGCGTTGCCGAGATGACAGCAGAGTTACTGAAGCTGTTGAACAGCATTTTCAAACCAGTGAAGTTCCAAACATGTGCTGGGAATAGTGTGTACACTATAACCTCCTTCCAAAAAGGGTTGGATTTACAGGAGGTAAAATACAGATTCAGATACAAATGTTCAAATTCTGTGGATTGAGTGATTGAGGGTTTGGGGTTTTTTCCCCCTGATGATTTTCTTCATTTGGCTTTGTCATGGTTTAAGCCCAGCCGGTAACAAAGCACCACAAAGCCGCTCGCTCACTCCTCCCCCCTGGCCCCAATGGGATGAGGAGAAAATATAAAGAAACGCTCGTGGGCCGAGACAAGGACAGGGAGGGATCACTCCCCATTTATGGTCATGGACAAAAGACAGGCTCAACTTGGGGAAGAAACAAAATCGGTTTAATTTACTACAGATCAAATAAAATCAAGGATACTGAGAAGTAAACCCAAACCTTAGAACACCTTCCCCCCACCCTTCCCTCCTTCCTGGCTCAACTCCACTCCCAGTTCTTTCTCCCTCCTCCCCCCCAGGGACGGGGAATGGGGGTTGTGGTCAGTTCATCACACGTTGTCTCTGCCGCTCCTTCCTCCTCAGGGGCAGGACTCCTCATTCTTTCCCTGTGGGGTCCCTCCCACCGGAGACAGTCCTTCATGAACTTCTCCAACCTGAGTCCTTTCCGCGGGCTGCAGTTCCTCACAAACTTCCCTGGCGTGGGTCCTTTCCGTGGGCTGCAGTCCTTCAGGTACAGCCTGCTCCAGCACAGGCTTTCCCATGGAGTCCTAACCATCCTGGGGGGCATCCATCCCCCTGCTCCGGCATGGGCTCCTCTCTCCCCGGGCTGCAGGTGGGCATCTGCTCCCCCGCTCCCCTCCATGGGCTGGGGGGGGACAGTCTGCCATCTCACCACGGGCTGCAGGGGCATCCCCTCCTCCCCTGCTCCTCCTCCCCTCCTTCTTCACTGACCTTGGTGTCTGCAGAGGGGTTCCTCTCACATTCCACTCCCCTCTCTGCTGCAGGTTCCCCTTCTTAACTCTGTTCTCCCAGAGGCACTACCACCATCGTTGATGGGCTCAGCCTGGGACAGCGGTGGGTCCGACTTGGAGCCAGGGAAGCTTCTGGCACCTTCTGACAGGAGCCACCCCTGCAGCCCCTCCCCCGCTACCAAAACCCCCACCACACAAACCCAAAACAGGCTTCCAGGTTTCTGAGCCGCTCAGATTATGTTTCAAGGTTGCTTTTTCGGTGAACATTAAAGCCAGATGTTGCTTCAAGAAAAGGAAGGTGAGAGGTGAGAGTCTTTCATGGGCCCTTGGTTGACAGTGGTGTGTCTTTTTAAGAAAAATAACAAATAACGCAATGTCTGTTAAGAAGTTCTCCACAGCACAGGCTTGTATGGCACAGTTTGACCCTGGGTTAAGAGTCTAACCTAAGAATCAGTAAGTTGGTACTCCTACCTGACACAGAAGGGTCTCTTACAGTGACACCAGCCCCTGGAAGCAGTGTGTTTGTGCTGGGTCTGCTAATTAGCACCTCACTGCTGTATTTATCCTGCAGCAAGTTTCAGGGCTTGCTTGTTTGTAGCTGGCTCAGGCATCTCTGTCCCAGTCTGCACGGCACTGTAGATGTACAAAGACAACTGCAGGTCCTAAGTTAAAAGTGGAGACAAAGCAAATACCCTTTCTGAGAGCGGCACACGTGCTTACAGGTTTTGGTTGTCACTTGACTGGTACACAGAAGGTCAGTTTGGTACAATTTGTTTCTTCCCACTTCTATTTTCACTCCCTGTCTATGAAGTAATTTTATGCTCTCTCTGGATTTACCTTTTGAAAACTGGAGCTTCTGAGTTACATCACTAAGCAACACCGTTTTCCTTGGTGCATTTTATTAAAGAATGCTAACAGTATCCCAGACTTCATGCATCTGATTTGCTAGAAATGCCTGGAAAGAGTAGATGTGTTACTCTGTTATTGACTGCATCTGGCTTGATTTAATTAGTCTGGAGATAAAATTATGTTAATGAGATGGGCTTGCACAGACAGAAAAGCCTGTGGGTGAAGACGCAGGGTTTTAAATAGGTTAGAGTCTTCATTTGTGTTTCTTCTCTGAGAACCCTTTTTTTTCCTGTAAAAATGATTTGAGTAGAGAATTGTCCATGTATTCTGTAAAAGTATGAAAATGTTTTGAAGCTATAGAAGGACTATTGAAGTCTAAATCTGTAGTTTATAGCTGAAAAATTATTTGGAGATTGTAAATCATTCCTATAAAATCCTAATGAACTTCTGTATGTTATTGTTACCTTTGTTCCACGCTTAAAAGCACATCGGTTCCGCATCCTGCCCCTTTCTCCTTGCTGTAAACACAGTCTTTCAGAAATATAAATACCTATTTTTTTCCTCCAGATCTGTCAGTAAAGGGCTGAAATTCCATTTCCTGCTACAGACTCACTTAATCTTCACATTCGCTATTATCTTTAACTCTTTCCTCTTCCTCTTGGCTAATCTCTGATTTTATTTATTTATTTATCTGGGGGGGTTTCCCCTGCTTTTCACAGCTGTGGTTGCCACATAATGTTTCCTTTCATCTGTACGTTTCAAGGTCATCCTCTGCTCATTTCTGAGTTCCGGTGAAGGCTTTGCAATGTGACCAAGTATTACTTGTCCATGTAAATGCCGACTCTGCCAAACAAAGGATAAACCGACACAGATTTTACAACTCAGCAATCGTCTCCCTTTTGAATGTGACATTCATGTTGAGAAGGTGAACCTGTGTAAGCAGCAAAGGCAGGCTGTGAGGACCAGTACTGGGGGAAAAGAAGATATCAGTGTGGCACTTCTGCAGAAACTAAATTCACTTGGTGTTAGAATAATAATGAGGAATAATAAACAGAGAGAAGTCACCACCTCAGTCCTGCGGAATTAGGTTGAATTGCCTCTTCTGGAGCGTGGTTTACATGTACCACTGCCGATACGCCATGTGTTACAGGACAGGAGGGGAGTATGTTGAGAAAAAAGTATAGAGCTGAACAGAGGGAAGTGTCTGCATTTTGTTTAACCTCCCTGCCTTGGTCCCTCCAGAAACACAGCAGAGCTAACCTACACAGATTGAAAGCTGTTGGCGGAAAACTTCCTGGAAGGGTTAGCATTTGTTTTGTACAACTCTAGGCAGAATCATATGTGATGGTAAAAGCAGTACAAAAAGGCCTTTACTGTGGTAGAGTTGTTGTGTTATCTGTTATTCTTTCCACCCTTGATATGGGAGGGAAAATTTTAATGTAAAATTCCCTTTGATATGAGAGGGAAATTAGCACAATTATTGGAAATAGGATTGGGTAAAATACTATTTTTTCTATGTTGTATCTTGCTTGCATTACTAATAGTTGCCAGGGAAACCAACAGAACCCTAAACTCTTCTGCTAGAAAGGAGGCTATGGTTATAAACAAGGTCATTTAAAACTGTGCCTGCAGATTATGAAAGAGCTAGTGGGGACCTGCCATGGATTCAGCTCCATGTCCCGGTGCCCTTCTACATGTTCAATTGCAATTAGATAAAAAATGTTTATCCTGGTTAGTATTAAATGTGGGGTTTTTTTACAGTAAACAAACCTCCAAAGTATTCTGGTTTACCTCAAGAGGATTTATTGTACAGCAAGTGTGAAGTTTGCCTCTCTGGATTGTCAGATCACTCTGGAGGCTTCTGTTAAAACCCAGGATCTGTCAGTCTGCTGTGCTTTCCCTGGGGAAACTCAATACCAGTCATAGTTTAACTAACCTTTTAATATGATAGGGAAGTAAATTGTAGCTATCTTTGTACATGCGGTGAAACCATTTTCCAAGAGGTTAAGCTTGGCTAACTGTTTGCCTTTCATCTACCAGGGTGCTGTTTCTTACGTTTTACCAAGTGTCCACCCCTGTCAGGCACAGCTATGAACCTTTACACATCCATCATCAGGCTTTCAGGAAAAAATGCCAAAGTTTGTACATAAATCTTTTTAAGGAACAGATGCATATGAACTTTCTCTCACGTTGAATTTACAGGACTGACATTTATTACCTTACTGATTTCAGCTAAAGCCTACGAGGGAAATCGATTTGGGATGAAAATAGGTAATAATAGCTTGATTAGAATCATTTTCAGCTTCAAAGGACCCTCATGTCCTTCAGCATTAAATAATGATCATAAAATCAATTTGTATATCTCTGATTCCCTTTTTGCCTTTTCTGAAGGTGATGTCCTTTGCAAAGGACACATTACTTGTGGTGTTTTATTGCTTTGAATAGCACTTCCATTCCTTATTTTCTTGATTTTTTTAGTCCCAAGTCCAAATACATTCAGGCTGTTAAGACAATCAAAGGCAATTAACAACTATGAATGCTTCTTCCAGAAAGTGTCACAGACCATACACAAATTTTTGGTCCTTAAACAAGCTGTTTCTGACTGTCACCAATCCCACATATTTTACCGTTTACAACTTACACTTGGATTTGATTTTTGTCTTTTTAGTTCTAGAAAGGACAAATCTGATGCTCAGAGAAGTAGCAGTTGCAAGCGTATCTGTGACTGCTTATGCTGTTCGGATGTAACCAGAGTGTGTGCAGACATGTCTAGCTACCTCACTGCTAGATCGCCCAGGTGTTGTTGACAGCATATCCTGGCATTTGGGAAGCTGTGTTGCCCACACTGAACTCCATGCCCTTCAGCCTCTGAGGCAGTCTGCTTAAAAGGAGCTCTGTCTAGAAAAAAGATGATGTTGACACAGTCTATGTGCAGTGTTTGGAGTTCTCAGCGTAAGGAGGTTAAAAGAATTACATGCAAGCATCAATGGGTTTTATTAATTAGAATAAAATGGTTGCATGTGAAAATTGTGCATTTATTAGGACAATAAAAGGATGGATTTTTAACTGTATTGCTGTTGATGCCACTCATCAGTGTTGTATCTCAGTGTTTCCCACTTGGGAAATATCTTCAAATGGTGGGTAAGTGTTGCTACCTACTTATCACAGAATGGTGAAAAGTAGTTAGAGAAGATTTTGGTGTGACCAAGATGATAGGGATCAGCTACAGTTCTCTGTTTCCCCCGTGTGAGTATTTGACATTCGACCAGCAGTGAAGTAGTAGAAACTATTTCAGAGGAGAATAGTGGCTGGCAGAGGAAAAACTTTTCACAAAGATCTGAAAGCAAACCATTCTGTCACATAAAGTTCAACTGCAGACCTTGTGGAGCATAATAACCCTTTGTCTGGATTTTTGATACTTTAATTTTCAGCTATTTAATATTTAAAGAAATGTGCACTGAAGCTTTTGCCATCATGTGTTTTGATTCTCAGCCGCATGTTCCTGTGAATGAACGGGTGCAATTTTGTCTTTTTTTTCACATGCATTTGGTTGTGCAGGTAGATTACGGACTAAAAGTTACTGATTGTGATTAGGTGATATTTAATTCTCAATATTGTTCTCATCAATCAGTTTTCTTTTCAGCATCAGATATTCTCACATGTAGTCATTTTCTTTGGCATTGTTATGCAGCGATTCTTTGATTACAAATGCCCCAAGAGTAAGGTGTTATATTAGGGAAGCGCAGTTTACTTCAAGGACTGTCATTCTTCTTTTGTCTAGTTTGATTTTTTTAATGTCTCACAGTTTTCTTTGTCAATAGCTATGGCTAGGTGAGAACTACTGTGATAGCCCAATGGCTAAGACGTATGTTCGTTACCATGTTAATTTATCATTAAATACAGTTACAGATCCAAGCATAATTCTTATGGGAAACAAATGAACTATTAATATACAAAAAATAGACTTAGCTGTAGTTTTGGACCTCATCCTCTCAACAGAACTGTCGAAATAACAGATATGTGTCTACCAAGCATGTCTAAATGTCGTATTATTTGGTGAAGAGCCAAGACCAAAGAGTTCCACCTAACTTTTTTTTTTTTTCCCCTCACTGTTTGAAAAGCAAAAATTTAATGGGACAACCTAATTGAAAAGGAAGGGTATTAGGATATTTTCAAAATGAAAAGACATTTTGGATTAAGTAATCAATATATTTCATTCTAATAGAAACTCAGTCCACTTCAACTCTTTCAAAACACAGAGTGGTTCTTCCACTCTTTGCCAACACTGGAGGTGGTTTATGATAAGCCTAGATATATCCAAAATTTATTATTTTAAAATAATTTAAGAAACCCATCTATCATTTTTTTGCCAAAATTACAAGGTTGTTCCACCTTGGCTATGATGTAGAATTTTGTCAGGAGAAGGACCTGACTTCTTGTGCTACCACTATATCAGAATGCACTAAGATGAATTCTGCCATCTGTCTTCTTGAGTACTAAATATATTATTTGCATTTTTTCATTTTTGTCTGGTGATGTTGCAGATCGGTGGAAATGCAATTCAAAATTCTTTGCCCAGTTGGCAAGGCTGCCTGATTTTGAAGGACTGACATGCTCTATTTATACCCTAGCTGTGATATGCAGTATTCCGTTGGACACCCAAACCAGAGTAAAAGTAATATAAAAACATAAATGACAGTCCTCATACTGGAAAATGATCATGTGTCCCTTTAAATATAAAGCTTTGATCCCAACCTTTTTATAGTTTTGCTCATACAAATTCTAGCAGTTTGTCATCACAAAGGACCTGCATCCAGCTGTTCCCACGTGGAGGCACGGTGACTAATTAGCACATTGGGCCACCTGTGAACTAACGCGTGTTCCCCTCCATCAGGAGTTGGTCGTATCCACCTTTCTGTGGAGTCCTCATTATGAGTGCCATATTGTAGTGCAATATGTCCCAAATACAATATGACATATCAGATTACTCAAGAGTCTTCTAACCTGCAGGTTGTATTTTTGTCAGGTCTGTAATTATGAAACATGGGAGAAAGGCAGGGGTTTAGGGCTTGGGGGCTTTTACATACCTGTTTTAACCTTAGGAGAGGCATAGACCTATACCCATTAACATTTTTTTAGCTCCACATGTAATCAGCTGCTCAGACATACAGTAATCATGACCGTATATCAAAGACATTGTCACTGCCATGCTCTTCCCTGGACATGCCCCACTGGCCACTCTCACAGCTGTTTGGCCCTTTGGCCTGGCACTGCACAGCAGTTCTTATTATAACACCAAGATTACTTTAATCTCATGTATAATTCAACTTCACGTCTGATTGAATTCTGTCGCCTGTCCTGTGACCTTTCATGACTACCACATATGCCAGTCTTGATTCTTTTCAAGGGGTCCAGTTCCATCTCTTTTTCCATGTATGGCTAAATCTTTCTGTTAAGGGCTGCTCAGTGTACGCTGCCAGAGCAGTCTCTGGGGGACTGATCAGGGGTATTTCATAGGGACTGGTTTGCGTGGACCTTGATTCTTTCCTGTGGAGATAAGCTGCAGGATTTAATATGTATTTAGTGTTATTTTTATTACTACTGAGAATTGAGAAGGAGCAGGATTACAATCGCTTACATTCTGGAGTGGGTCAAATATTGTGGCTTTTTTTTTTTCTTAAAGGAAAAAGTAGAATTTAAGTACTTTGGGTACCAGGATCATTCTGGCTGGCAAACTCCTTATAATTTATTTGTCTCACTATTCCCTAAAAAGGCAATCATTAACTGATTTACTAGAAACTCTTGGAGGTTAAAGATGATGATGCTGTATTTTTGGCATAATGGCAAAGTTGTTCTCCTTTTCTCATGACGTGTGTCTTAATACCGTTGTATTTTTTCTTATAAACTAGAAAACCAATGTCCTGGGTTTGGCTGGCAAAGAGTTAATTTTCACAAGAAGCTGGGAGGGTACACAGTCAGGACAGCTGACCCAAACTACCCAAGGGGATATTTGATACCATATGACGTCATTCTCAGTATGTAACTGGGGAAGCTGGCTGGGACTGGAGGAGGGATCGCGGCTCAGGAATGGGCTGGGCATTGGGTTTCAGTCGGTGAGCAATTGCATTGTGCATCACTTGTTTTATATATTTTTTTGTTATTGTTATTGTTATTATTGTTTCTTCTCTCCTTGTGTTGTCCTATTAAACTGTCCTTATCTCAACCCACGAGGTTTTACCTTTTTCTTCCGATTCTTCTCCCCATCGCACCGGGGGGAAGAAGTGAGTGACCATGTGCTGCTTTGTTGCCAGCCAGGCCTAAACCATGACAGCCAGGCTCTCTGTAAGGAGAACACGATGCTTTTTCTCACGATGTCACTTGTTCTGGCACTAGCAGCTCCCAGAATGCAGTATAGTCATATGTGTCAGGTAGCATTATAATTATAATTATACAGCCTGCATCAGAGTTCTTATTTTATCTCCTTACAAGTATACAGCAATATTTTTCCTAAATTAATGTCCAGAAAAGGAAGAATAATGTCCTTTGCAGAAGCTGATAAATCTTTAGCTTCTTCATTCACAGCCTGGCAATACTTGATTTCTATTTTTTTTGTTGGCAACCTATAGTAATTAGCCTTCGCAATAGTCAGATTTTATCATTAGAAGTATATACTCTTGATCAGTCCCTAGGTACACAGTTTTACCCAAATATTTGATCCTTGGAACTCTGCCAGTACTGTCAGACTTAAAGATTACTTGAAGTTTTTTTTACATAATGTATGCCAAATTGTTCTTCTCATAGAATACTTACAGAACTATTTCTGCTATTCCCACAGCACCAGTGAGTCATTTCTTACTGAATCTCTTACTGTACTGAATATTCATGGAAACTTATGAAATATGACAACGTTTCTTCTAGAGGTGGCTCTTCCAGTGTCTTACCTATACTGTTTTACTTTCTTACGCTTGTTTGTTGCAACTGTTACTTTTTCTCTTACTTATGGTTGGATGAATCTTCAGAAGGAGAACATTAGACTGAAGAGCCATGATCATTGTCAAGTCTAGTCCTTTGCTAACACAGATGACTAATATCTAATCTTTTCCCAAGTTTAGCAGACCTCTGCTTAAACTCTTTAGATGCCTTTATTTGATACTCCTTTTAGAATATTGTCTCAGAACATCATTACTATGACAGAAGAATTTCCAAAATAGTTTTCCCCATGGCCAGTTCATACCTGGTTCTCTTGGTACACCAGGATGGAGAATTGAATACCTGAGCACCAACAGAGATGGAGTTACAACTTCCATTTCAGTATCCTAAGTGATCTGCATTAGTTTCACCTTACATTTGTCTTCTGCAATGTTGAGTCTGATGATGCTCATACAGAATGCCATGTCCTGTGGGTATTGTGAACTTGAAACAGCACTGTACTCTTTAATAGAGGATGTGATGTGCAAAAATGGTGATTTTTCTTCTCATACAAGCAAGTAATGTGTACTATTTAAGGAATCGACATATACAGTGGCTTTTCTGGTTAGTTTTTTTAGATAGGATGCTGATATTTGTTAACAGCTTTTGCATTCTGGGTTGCATTAACAACTGCAGGAGAAGAATTAAATCTAAGATTACTTTCAGCTATACTCAGGTTTGATCCAAGGTCTCTATAACAAGAATTCAATCACTGTTACTTGCTTCTCTCATATCATTTGTATGTGCTTGTTCCCATGAACAGAAACGCTTGACAAATGAGTGATGAAAAAAGAGGTGTCCCTGACTCAGGACTCCAAATTTATTATGCATTTTATTCAGAAGTCTCTAAACGAAGGATTTTTTCTTTTCATTGGTTTGACTTATTTTATTTTTAATCATAGCTTTATAAGTTCAGCATCTGGATGTTCTTTCTCCTAGAATCAATCTCATGACCCAGGACCCTTTAAGAACCCCTCTTGTTATGGAGCTGAAGAGCAATAAAGTACTGTTCAACAGAGTCAGATATAGCTATATTATTGCTCAGTGCTTATTGCTATTTTTACTAATGGTATTTAATTAGAAAATGTCAAGTAAATATAGAGCACATACCTCTAACATACATTTCCTTGATAATGCATCAGACTCCTGCAGAAGAAGCCAGAATAGCAGAGGAACCTGGACAATGTTCATTCTTTGATTTATAGCTGTATCATTTTCCCCGCGCTTCAGAATAGCTCAATATCAATCCTGTTTCTCTTATCTCTTTGACTAGCTTAAGTTAGATCAAAGAACTGTGTATTTCCAGAGAATCTACATAATAGATAGCAATACACTGAGAAATTCCTATCTTGGCAGTGGCGTCAGCCTCCCTGGCAAAATATTAAAATTATATCGAAAATAAAAGAGCAGAAAACAGGAAAAAAAATTAAAAAGAGTAGCAATCAGTACAAACACTGTCCTCCTGTAGAGACCAGTACAGTTGTCTTTTCCCACACTACCAGACCAAATATCTGACCAAGAAAAAGTCTAAAATAGTACTGCAGAAGTGCAATAAAGTATCAGAGTTAAGGAGCTCCGATGGAGAACATCCTACCAAAGGCTCCCTTTCTGGAAAATGCTTGGAATAGTTTTTGAGATTCTGTCCTCTTCAAAGCTAGTGCCAGAACTCAGCCTGCTTATGGGTTTAAGAAGAAAATATGCCATACGTGTGTCCAAAAAAAAATCAGGATGGACTATATTTCACTGTAATTCTGCAGACATCTGACAAAGCAGTGCTGTTTTGTGCTTAAAACTGCTCAATCCTTTGCTTTCCTCAGCCGATAATAGTTTTCCAGTTCCTATATGCTTCCAGAAAGTAAACAGGCTCTGGTGAAAGTGTGTGCCATGAAAAGGAGTTCAGTGCAGAGATGTTCAAGCTGGGCAAGATCCAAGCTTATAAATTCACATGAAACAATCTTGTATGGACTTTCTGATCAGCAGTAGATCCAATCTAGCCAAATTAGCTTGGTACCAAGCCTAAATTAAGAAGCTTTGCTTTTTGCCAAAAGGTTATTAGCTTTGGAACCATGCCAAACCTTTATGACTACACCCTCTCTGGTTCTAAGGTCAGATGCGTATAGACAGCATTGCTATTCCAATTTGTGGACATCCAATTTCGCGATTAATATGAGCAGAATGAGGTGTTTCAGCATCTGTCGGTGTAAAGATTCCTTGTGTCTTCCTTATGAAATTCATAGCACATGAGCGTGTGTTCTGCTTGCAGTCACAGACATATGGAAGAGGCGACTCAGCATTTCCAACCTCATGATTAAAAATAACCAAAGAAAAAAAAAAAAAAGAGTTGTCCTCCTTTCCCCAATACTCCTTTTCTCCCCAGAAAATCATGAGTTTGAAAAATAACAAGTTTGTGTTACAACCCCCCTCCTTCTTTTTTTTTGGTGGTGGAGGGGGAAGAGTTAATTTGTGCTAAAGTTCTTGGATAATCACAGGAATTTAGAAACACCTTATACTGTGATATTTGACACCAGTGAAAACTGCTAAAGGTTATTCATCCCTCTAACCATTGACCTCTACATTTGATAAACATACAGTTGAAAAATGACAGCGGCAAGGAATTTGTCAAACTCAGCCAGAGAGCATGAGTTAGAAGAAACAAGCTGTGCAAAACTCCTCTGAAAAATCACTTTGTAAAAACAGCATCCCCTTACTGAGAAAAAATCATCTCCTTATATGTGTTCAGACGTGTTATTTGGAAACAAAGTATTGTTTGGATTTTGCTTATGTTTAACTGATGAGGAAAAAAGAGCTGGAGGCTTGCTTTTCGGCTTTTTTTATTTTTTAACTTGTATATTCAACAACAGTGGTTTATATTCCATTGAGATACATCTGCCGGTGGTGGGGCTTTCATAGCTATCAGAGGGGATATAATTTGTATATACGTAGATCCTAGATTGATGAAAATTCAGTGATGCCTTTGGAAAGGGAGAGCAGGAAAAGGAAAGAGAGGAAATGACAATTTTTTTCCTCTCACCTGAAATATTCTAAATTGCTAGTTCAGGCCCTAGCTCTTTTGCACATACCCTCTTGTGTGTTTCATGTACATCTGAGGAAGACTGCCTTTCCTGCTAGTCCTTCATATCCATTGAGCTTTTGGCTTCTTTACACAATGAAAGACAAAAATGTTCTACTACTATTTTTGCAGACACTGGTCTGTAAGAAAGCATATGAAAATTCTAGGGTGGTTTTTGTTTTTGGTGGGTTTTTTTTGGTTTTTTTTTACATGAATTGGAAAACAACCAGTAGTTTGTAGCAGCTCTTTATAGTAGTTTTCAGCTTGTGACTACAATTTTGAATGAAATCCCTGAGATACTTTAGGGTTGTATGGAGAAAAGTTATATTTATGGCCAAGTTCTAAAAGCAAAGATAGCTCATTTTCCCGACAGGGTTTGGTAGAGACAAAAGTCTGAAATGAGAATTTTTCTGGTCAAAATACAGCCATCTGGAGCTTCTGTTTGATGAAAATATTTTTGTGAGGTGTTTGAATGAAGCTTCAGCAAAATGTATTCCTGTCCACTCTCTACCTTTCATTGTGTCCCTGTTTAAAAAAGCTTATGGCAAATATTAAAAAAAGCAGAAACAATACAGTGTATCCCAACCAAACAGAGTTAGTGCATAGCAAAATCAGGTAATTCAAATGACTATGGTGTATCATTATTTTAACAATTTGTAAAATACTTGCAAATACAAAATACATTTGATTAAAAAAGAACAGTATTCATTTATGAAAGATTCAATAAGGGATTAAATGAAAAGGAATGTTATTTTTAATGAATAGTTCTGTACTGATGCATCTCATTATTGGCTCCCTATATCAACCAGTCCCTTTCCTAATTGATTTTTTAATACATTTTCTTCTTTTGAAAGAAATTGAATCGACTTTGCATATCCATCATGCTTATTTTATACATCTTTAATAGATCAAATTGTTTTCATTAAGGTCTGCAATTAACTGTGACAGAAATGCTGACTAGATATAAATAAACCCCCTTGTTTTCATGTTGCTCTTAATTATGTGCTTTTGATTTTCATGGCATACATTTTAGAAAACTTAAAAAAATGTAATTACTGATGAATGTCAGTGGTAGGGTGTGATTATAGTTCAGGCTCTCTTATACAAGCATCTGAATTTGAATATAAATATTTTTCCTGTTGCTATCACATGAGCACTGGTATTAAAATTCCTAAGTAATGGTAATGCATGTGTGCATAAATTTTTAGTTTGTGTCTGAAGTATGTTGACACCGAAATAAATTACACACAAAGACGTAAAGTGATATAGTATTACTACTATAATGGTTGAAAGGCAGAACTTCTAGTTTGGAGGAGATTTTAATTTTCTTTCCAATCCCATCAAATCTGATCAAGTCTTACTGTCTTAGAAGATGTTTGGCAATGGTGAAATCTTAGTCAGAGTCTAGTTAATCTTGTCCTGTGCATTCACTTTTGTGGAGAAGATCTTCATAAAGCCAAAAATGCATGTGAGGAAGGCATGGAAGAAATCCCGAAAGGAGTATTTCCAGTTTTTGTTGCATGGGCCATAGACATATATACATCGTTATTGATGAAACCAGAACGATTTATACTACTGGCTAGTTGTCCGCAGAGAGATGAAGTCAAAGAAATTCTCCACTACAGCATTAGACAAGGGAGAAGAGGCAGACTCCATGATAATTCTACTTGCTCTTTAATTTCAGGAAGTCAGTTCTGAGCCTTATGGATATGTTCAGGCAGGAGCTCTGTGTGATCTCAGAGTAGCTGAAGGGCATCAGATGCCCTATTTCTGCCACTGAGACGTGCCTCAGCAGCCAAGTAATAGATTATAAATCTCTGAAAGCATTTTTCAGTCATGCATTTTTACCGTATCTCTAAACCAACCACAAGATTTCAAAGAGCATAAAAATCACTTGTACCAGAGGATTTTGCAGCATAAATAATACTGTAGAAACTCACGGTACTGTCATTTTGACACAAATAATTAGGCGTGGAGCCGCACATATACAAAAAGAGAAAAAAAATCTTTATCGCATGCTACCACACAGGATGTGTAGTATAGAGTTACAATTGTAATAATCCATCACTGTCTCACTGTATTGAAATTGAAAACAAAAAATATGGTGTTTGGACTGCAAAAAGTAAAATTGAACACCTGTGGTACAGTTACATTATTGGGTTATATTGTAGCTGGTATATCTGCAAAATTGAACTCTTTTTCTGTTCCCCTTCGAATTTATTGCTGAGTAAATCAAAAGTCAGTTTGTGAAGATGAGGACCTGCCATTTTGTAACTAAAATGTTGTTCTATTCTGAACAATTTGGGTGCATATTTATCATTCCCTGCAACGTTACTTCTTACAAAATACAGGTGTTTCTTCTGCCTTGTTTTTGCTCGCTTTCTACCAAAGGGATAATTGCATTGCTGGTGGCTTGCAAAAATTTTTCATTTATATTTGTAAACTGGAATCTGCCCGTTTGTTTGCAATGGAGACTGAATTCTGTAGGCAGCATGCATAATATGTACAGATTAGGGATATGTGTGCGTTCTCCCGGTTCTAGACCGCTTCTAGCTGGGCTGCAGCCAGAAGAGAGCAAGGTGTGAGCCATCAGCTGTGACATGCTTGAAAGGTGATCTTAATGGAAAACAATTTGCTTATGGGCATGGCCAGTTGTAGCTCACAGGGAAAGCAGGTGCTGTATTCTTTTTTAGGGTCAGTGAGCATAAAGGATGCTTTTGCTGTCACTGTTGCTGATGTTATCACCTAATGGAGTTTCAGCTTTACCCTAAGTGATCAGTCTGTCGCAGTGTTACATACTTCTGTCACATCCTGCTCGCTGCTGAGGGGATAGTTTCATAAAGGCAAGTTGATCTAAGACATTATTAAACAATGTATTGCCACTTTCTGTATATTAGCCTGCTTTGCTTCAGTAATGGCAAAGAAAATTGGAAAACTTGACTTACTTTATTAAGTAGAGCAGTGATCACGCACTTTGCACGGGGTCTTTAAAAAAAATTCAAAGGAGGAGAAGTGACTGATGACCACTGAAATAAGTTTCCTGAGAAAATGGGGTTATCTAAAACAGTAACCATACATTAATCAGATATGCCACAGTTCTCATTTTTATCTTCTTTTTCTTTGTTTAGCTTTGTAGTACTTCTTAGAAAATTTGCTGCAGTGTTGGTGGTCTTTTGCTGTTGAAAGAGTAGTGCAGTGTTATTTCAATAGATATATTTTTTGATGCATATTTAATAATTTTTTTAAATTGATTTCTTCATGTGTTTTCTACTGCTTCATCCAATGCTCCTGGTATTTGCTAAGAGCATAGCATTAGTGAAATTTTTGAATTAGTGAAGCATCTTTTCCTTTTTGCGGCCTGATGTGGCAATGATATGAGGAGTTTGTCCTCCTGTTGTGGCGGATTGGTTGCTCTAGAAATTTAATTTTTGTGAAGAGAGGGAAACTATGAGTTGAAATAACAACTTAAGCTTTAGTGCTTTGCGAAGTCTTTTCAGTCTTGCACAAATACCATTTATTTTCTTCATCACTTAATGTCTTGTACATAATTAGTCCATCAAGCCACTTCACAGGTAGGGTATGACTCCATCTACATTTGAGTGCATTTGAATTAATGTGTAGCTCTTTTTGCAAGAGCCCTATTATAACAGCATATTTTACTCATCTGTGGTGGGTGGGACAGACTACTTTAGAGTATTTCAGATACCCTTGGGTGCTGGTTTTGGCTTGGCCAGTAATTTAGTTATATGTCAAGAGTTCAGACTTGTGCGTCTTAAAAACAAAATATACTGATCATTTTTGGCAAGACTGCATGCTTGTTTGTCAGTTGTTTGGGATGACACTAAGCTAGGTTTTGGCTTTTAGGTACAAGTGGTTTTTTTGTTTCATTGGTTGGTTGGGGGTAACCTGTTTTTTCACTTGCTTATTTTCTTGTAGCAATATATATTTGTTTATGTATTTTTGCCATGTCCTGTTTTACTAGGCACTTTATAGTGACAGAGATATTTTTGGTGGAAGGAAATATAACCATGGCACCTGTTTTATCTGGTTTTTATTATAGCTTTAATTCCCAAATCCCAGCCACAACAAAACATACACATGTGTTGTCCCTGCCCAAAATGCTGTTTCATCTGAAAGTAGCTACAATCTGCAGTCTCTGTGGCAGATGAGCAGTAATGTGGCAGATGTGGAAGAAGAGGCAGGAATGCTTTCCCTGTATTGAGAACATTACAGTGTGTTGCACCTGCTCTGCTGTCATCTCAAGCCTTCCCCCATCCAGATCAGCCAAAATATTAAGGTTTTGAGTTATATGAAATTTGAAACAGAAGATGCACGCGCCAATAGGCAAAACCAAAACTTTTAAAGAAAAATCCCCATTTCATATAAATTTTCTTTAAAGTAAGAAATTGGGAAGTAGATCTTTATATATATTCCACTATTCCCAAATGTCTGTTGTCCAGGGTAAAATCTTAAACCATTTATTGGAAATATCTGTTCCATGTCTGTAGTGAGGGATCAGATTCCATCAAAATGTGACTTTGAAAATCCGGTACCCACAGCAGGTCTGGGAGGACATTTTGTATATTCATTAAACAGCAGTTGTAAATGTTCACTGAAGTGCCTGAGTCATGCCACAGAGCAATACATCTCTTCCTCTACACTTGTAAAACCTCAGATTATGTTTTGGTAAACAGGCACATAAATGTGATTTGTTTATTTTTTGATCTTCTCAAAGATAAACTGTGTTCCTATCAGGAAATGTCAAACGTATTTGTGCCATTAAAAATATTTTCTTCCAAGCAAATAAACAACTCTTTAACACCTAAACCAGATACTTTCATTTTTAAATGGATTCTCTTGTAAACCTGGAAGAGTTCTTAGAATCACTAATGCAGGTAACTTGTTAATTCTCATTGAAAGCTCTTCAAAGCTCAGCTAGCATATCACCTGTGAAAATTTTGTTTTCTTTTTTCTTGAACCAGCATCTCAGTAACACCACCATTGCCCAGTTAGGACTAAAATATGTATTTACCTGAGACTTTGCATACTATAACAGGTGAACTCAGTTATTTGATACTTATGGTATTTTTTGACTTGTTTATGCTTTAGTCTTCCCTGTCACAGATAAGAAGACTGTACAGCAAAAGCTGATTATTTCCCTTCATTGAATCATTATTGAGATGGTACTCCATAATAATGAGAAAACTTGTAGATAGAACATATTACATTACCACATTAAAGGGTCTGGGATGTTGAACAGCATGACCTCAACAAGGATAACCTTGGGTTGAGCAGGATGATAACAGCAGCAAAGGAGAACAGACTGATTTAACTGCTATTACAAAACAAACTTCGCAGCCCATCACTGAGTTTCCAGGGCTTATTTGCAAATCAGGCAATATCTCTTTTACAAAACATCATGCTGGAATGTTGCATCTGTGCTTGATTTCTGCTGGTTTTTAATCACAACAACTAAAGGTTGCTCATATAAACGTGTATTTTCCTAAGGGAGCAAAAAAGAGAAGCCAGTCTGATCTGGTACTGGTTGAGAGAAGGTATCAGATATGGAAGAGATCTGCCTTTACCAAGTACTGAATCTCACCCTGGTAATGAAGCAAAAGTGCATTAGAAGTACGGCCATGGGGCTCCAGGGGGTGCTGGTGGGAGAATACAGTACAGCACTGAACGTTCTGTAGTTTGATGTATTGAAAGATGCATGAAAAATTAACATTGCTCAGAGGATGGTCATTTGTGATGCAGAGGCAGCTGCTGAGAAACCACTAGGATGTTTCTGTTGCTCTTCTGGATTGTAAAGAAGTCACTCAAAAGAAAAATGTAGAATATATGCAGAGGTGAAGTAGCTACAGATGGAGACTGGAATGGTAAAGCAGCTGAGTGGGCAGGTTTGAGTACCCACAGTAACAGAGAAAATGATGCAAGAATCTGGAGTTCTGTGCATATGTGAGGAAGAGCTTGAAACTGTCCTGAAGTGAGCTTGGTTTCTATACTAGATTTCAGTGTCATTCTTTTAAGAATTTTGCTCTTGCTTCACTACCCATTCTGTTCTCTTGCTTGGGAATTTACAGGCTCTTGTTAAACAAGGTTTCTTTTCTGGTATTTGATGTAACTATCAGAGGAATGGAGTTCTGGCTCTCTGTCTTGGCTTGCTCTTATGATTTACGTCTCATGTATTCATTGCACTCTCTCCAACGTGTACATGGAGAGTGTGGGAAACAATTTTTTCCTTGTGGGAAGGAGTTTTATCACTCTTGAAAAAAGCCAGCTTCAAGAAGGTGGTCTACTGAAACACCAGATCCAAGTCCCTGACAATTTGTCTTTTAATATACGACGTTGTGCCAAGAGTACAAAGAATGAATTCTCACTGATTCAGATAGGACGCTGTTTCAAAGCCATCTTTGAAATGCTCCGGTATCTGTTGTCATAAAGGATGTTCTGCCAAAGTAGTAATAGTCAGTCCTGTGGGAAGGCCAGAGGAAGGACATCTGAGTTACAATGTTGAGCAGGGACAGGGAGGATGGAGCATCAGTAACCCACCTCTCAGGAGGTGATTCCTGGAGATGGTTTTATTTTCCAGCTTGGGAACTAGGTACAATTTTTCCAGCTGGTTTTATTAAAGAATACTGAAATTTTTTCCCCACAGGTCCAGTTTCATGTTCCCACCATTTCAAGTGCACAGGGGGGAAAATTTTCAGGTTTTCAGAATTGCTAAGGGTTCAGCTGATCTGCAGGAAGGGAGGGAAATGCTTGTGGTCTTACAGTCCATGAGATCTAGGATCTCTCTGAATCAGTATAGGAGCACAAGAAAAAGTCACTAGAGGCAGTCTCAAATGGCAGAGTCAAACCAATCATTTTTCAGGTTATTACATGATTTTTAATGTGTTGTTTGTTTTTTTCAAATATGCTTTCTCTTTGCCTTTTCTCCCACTAAAAATTCATCAGGCCTTAAAGTGTCTTTCCATATAAAGCCCAGACAATTAGCCAATTTATTGTTAAAAACAGAATTTCAAAGTTGCCACTTATTGTACCTGATGAAAGAGAAGGATATAACTAAATGTCTTATCATTTATGGTAGAGTACATTTTTAGCAAAATTTCTTCCCTTGCTTATGTGAGAGATCACAGTGCTTATGCTTGGTAAAGTCTCACAGCAACACAAACAAAATTTGTGCTAGATTTAATTATTAAATACACAGCAGAGCTTCCAGAAAAGTTAGAGAGTGAACTGAGCTAGGTTTTTTTTGCTTTGTTTTGTTTTTATTCCAGTGTATTGTTGGTCCTTGGTAAACCTGTGACTGTTCAGCATAGTAGCAGAGGCTTATCACACCATTGCATAGGCTCCACATGCATGCTGTTAATGAACAAACAAGTTGCAGAACAAACCTTATGGGAAGATGCCCTGATATAGGAAAACCTTCTGTCTGAAGGCAGAAAAAAGATCAATTTGAAAAATGAAACTGAAACAAAAAATGCCCTCACAACAAGATATTTATGCAGTTATAGGAAGATATATTAGCTAGCTTCACTCATGCATAGAATTGAATGCATTTTCATTTTACTTTTTCCTACTCTCTCTCTTCTCAGTGGGATATTTGCAATCAACACAATCTATGTTTGGAGTTAAGGATTTTTGTGAGATAAATGAAGTTCATTTTCATTTCACTATTTCCAGAGAATTACATCAGAGAGTGATTATATAGCAAAAAAATAATATTGGAAACACCACAAAGAACTTGTAGAAATTATGGTTATAGGAAAGCTTGAAAGCCAGTTTATATAGATCAAAGATCTTAACAGGCATGATTAGATTATGAGTTAAATTAAGGATGGTCATCATTTTGTCTAACATTCTTCAATGCACCAAAGAATGCCCTTTCTGTAGCTATTAGAAACAAGCTGGACACACAAGCAGGCAGCACAAGAGTACTTTTGTGTTATTCTGAAACCTTTCAGAAAGGCGTTGTTCGACAGGTGCACCAGTGTTATACAACTGCAAAACCATTCTCATTGTACATGTTGTAGAAAGGCTTGCTGAATGGCGATGCTGGGGGATCCTTTGAGATAATGCCTCAAAAGACTCCTATGTGGATTCTGATAACACTGATCACACTGGGTTGTTTTTCATCACGTAAAGTACTATGTGCATGGTAAGATTCCATTTGTGAAGAATTAAAATACCAATTTATCACCAAAATGTAAATTTTATTTACAGTCATGTATATGCCTCCATAAGTGCTAAAAGAAATGTTTAAAATTGTCAAGTACTAAATGCTTATTTCCATATTTTCAATAGTTATAGCTCAGTTCATTCAGATGTGTGATCTGTGTTTCTTAGAAAAATAAGATTCTTTGTTAAGTGTTATGGGATCCTGGGATCAGAGGTGAGCAAAATAATCAGTTTTAAATAGCAGTAAGTAACAAAATTAGGACTGAACAACTAAACCGTACACAATCAGTAAAGAAGAGTGACTTCAGATGCAATCTCAGAATTGTAAAATTGCTATGGATATACTTAGAAGTTTTATGGCTAAAGGTAGTTATTTTTTGACATTGGAAACTTGACAGTGTATGACAGAAGGCAGATTTCTTAGAAATACCCTTGGCTAGAATATTTCATTTTATTAGATAAATGTCTGTTATTTCTCTCAGCAGCCTAAAAATAATTGTCAGTTTCTTGCAATTTCACAAAAGCTATCAGTATATTTGTAATGATGCTAACATTATAAAATAATTTTAATAACTATTACTAATGATCATCTTTTAATAAGTCTGACTGTGCCCTTTCTGCAATGTCATTTTGTGTGTGCTTGCATTTTCCATGTTGCATGCATGACTACACGTGACGTATAAGTGAGGTTTCAGTAGTATACTCACCTTGCTAAATGATGACAAAAGGCCAAGCTACTCAGATGTTCAGTTGTAGTCACAGTGGGTATTAATATACCTCTTCTGAATATCAGTGGGTCTCCTCTGATCCAGGACTGTTCCAGGACAGTTTCTTGTGCTATAATTGGTGTATGGTATAGAGATGAATATGTGGAAGAATAGCTACCTGAAGAAAGTTGAAGGAAAGGTGTGCTACTTTTAGAGGTAGAAATTGTAGAAGGTTCAGGTAGAGTCACATTGTCTTTGGTAACACCTACTTAATACACGTATTCTGCTGCTGAGTCACAGGTTCCTGGGTGGTAACGGTGTGAGTACCTATGGGAAAGGACCTGCTGTGGCTGTACTGTGTAAGTTACTGTCAAGGTCCTGTATAATGGCCAAAGTTCACACAGATGTCGCTGGCCATTCTATAGTACATCAAGCACTGTCATCTCTTGATGTAAACTTGGTAAGCCGTAGCATTTAATTTTCATTTTGCAACAGTATGTGATCAACAGCCATATGTGAATTATATGACTGAGTAATTGCACCTGGTGATGCTGCAGTTTATAACTTCAGACTAAAACACTACTTGGTAACGTGTTGCAAAACAGTTTGATATATCTTAACCCTCCTGCATTGTAGGCTAAGACAAAACTAATTTCAGAGCCTTTCATTTTACAGCCACAAGTTTATGCCACTTCTCTTTCTCTGTAGAAATCAGAAGCCAGCTGGGTTAGCTGGAACTAGCATTAGGCTTTTCAACAGCTTCATGGTTTAGGTCATCAGAATCAACTTGCAATTGCATTGCTCTTTGTTTGCCAGCAACTCAGAGGATGCAGATAGATATTGCTGGTACAGTCACTTGCTAACACTCAATCCTGTATTTGAGCCCTTAGTCTAAAATGAGTTGAATGTAGAGTAGGTTCAAAGTAAAACACAATTTTATCTTGAAGCTAATAAGCATATTAAGGAAATAAAAGTTTTCAGGGTCCATTATACAGTCTGATGAATTTGATGCATTTTGTTTTCTCTGAGGCTATAAAGTTGAGATTTGAGCTATTTAGGAGTATAAGGCTGTAAAAAGCATCAAATTTTGTCATCCACCATCTCAGGCGTCTTCCAGAAGATGTTAAATCCAGGAAGAAAATATTCCCTCTACGACTCCTCCCTCGCTACTTCTCACATAAGTGTTTCCTTTCTAAATTGAGAGAACTTTTTTTAAGTACCCTTAGTTAAGAGGAAGCATTGAGGCTTTAGAGATGCTGCAATCAAGAAAAAATAATTTCAGTCTTGTTAAGGCTTCCTTTGTTGCTGTGTGGCACTCAGCATTTTGAGTTTGGCAACTTCTCAACAGAGGAAAACAATTTATACAAAGAAAAATACAAAATAAGTAGTGTTTGATCTTTTCTGGGGCAAGCTGTCCAAAGTGTTTGTTATATCAATCTAAACTTTCAAAACCTGGTGCTGGTGAAGAAGCTTGGCTTTTTACCTAGGGCAAATCAGTATAATTTCTTAAGACCTTAGCAGCATCTTTTATGTTGATTACAATGCAAAATAGTTTTGCAAAGAAGTGATGCTAATGTCAGATTTCCTCTCAAAACTGGGCTGGATTTTTATGTTGATGATAACTAAGCAATGATGGAGTGGAATTACTTCTAAACCCTCTTTTCTGTGCCTGAATTTTGAGGTTCCTTAAGACCTTACCTTATCTCCTTGTCATCTCATACAGGGATTCCCAGAACACACAAACTACCAGTAGCACCCCATTGCTCTAAAATACAGCTCTCATTACGACTTGGAAGACTCTGGTCAAACCCAAATTTCAGAGCCTTCCTTCCTCCCTCCCTGTTGAGCGCTGGGTGGCTCGCACTGCCTCCTGTCCTAGGCTGTCTGCTCCCTTCATTGCCTGAGGCTTTAAAAGTTGCCCTCAGGCCTTTCTTCCTAAAAGTAGCTCGAACCTCTTGTCTTTCATTCCTGTTTAGATAGTAAACTCGTGAGACATGGGCTTTCTCTTTCTACATGTATGTACAGCCAGAGATAATTTTATGGAACAGCAATCAGGAAGAAGGCCCGAGGCCTCAAGCCAAGAGAGAGAGGGACCTGCTGGACTATTAGGTAGTTTATGCATAATTCATACTATGTTTGGGAGGAAGAAGCAGCAGCCCAGGCTCTGTCCCAGCAACCCTCTGTGGCTAAATTGATTTTATGTATTGCAACCAAATTGGGCTTATGCTGACTTACTTTACATTATACTGCAGTGGCTAATGTAGGTGTAAATCGAATGGCCAAATCAACTGCAAAGATTGCAGCTGAGAGATCAGGAGGCTCTTAAACTGCACTAGCTTGATTCCTTGCTGTTGTCTCTGTGTGAGCTAATACCTGGGAGACCTTCTTTGTGAATGATGGAATTAGTCAACTGTTCACATAGGATTTTAAAATTGAATTTTTTCTCTTCTGCTTTTGTATTTCATTTCCTGTACACCCTTTGCATGCAAACCTGGAGTTTTTGACAGAAAATTACAGCCCCAGTCCCACAAATACTGACTTTTCTATTATTCATTGATTGTCCCTGGTGGCATACTGCAGGGATGCCAGGAGACTGTGATTTCTGAATTTGGAGTACTGCCTGCGGACAGAGGATTGAGCCTCAGCTACTGTGAACGCCAGGCAGCTCTCAGATGAAAAGGGTTCTCTAGCCTGCAGTGAATAGCAAATACATTGTCTGTGCTAGAGACAGGCTTTTCTAGCCTGTGTACAAGGTAGATAAAATCAGAAAAAACTGGGAAGAGAAGGGCATAATGCATGCAAAAAACCAAATTGAGTAAAATACAGTGGCAGCATTAGGAGTGCTTGGTTAGAGCAGTTTCTAAGGAACAGAGAAGTGGGGGTGTGAATCCTCTGTCAGAGGCAGTAATTAAATATCAGACATCTACATCCTAGGTGAATGCTACCGTAAAACACAGACCCACAGCATCTATCTTCTTTGGCTGGGTTTGGGGAAAAAAACAACCACCACCACAAAACCTGCTCTTCAGTCCTCTAAAGAAGGTGCTAGGTGCCACACTCCTTATTGGGTTATAAGCAGTGAATTTAGGCTGGAGGAGTCGTTACCCAATAAAACAACGTAAAGTGCATAAGCATCATCACTCGATATTTTATACAGTCCTGTCATTAGTGTTTCCTCTCTCAAGACCATTCCCAGGCCTGATTCATGTATTTGTTTAACTTATGTTGGCGATGGCTTTACTTTTTTAAGTGTAAGAACAAAAATGACCACTGCAGACCAATTAAAGCTCAGGAGAATGAAATACATTTTAAAATCATACATGTTTTGAGTAACCTGCAATACCTCTGTGACACATTTTTAGTAATGTAAGAAACAACTCTAATCACAAAAATAAACTCATCACTGTCCTCGCTTCTGTTGGAATCAGGAATTTGGGCCACCATTCTCAGCATGTAGGTGGTAAAAATCTGTCATTCAATCTGGAAGCTGTAGGAAAATATTCCCTCTCTCCATATGAATCCCCATTCTGTTTTGTGCCTGTCCAGAGTGTGGACAATTTCCTTTAACAAGGATTGAGGAATGGTCAGTCTCATTTGCAGCCTCAGAAAGTCATAGGGTTTACAGCATTGCTGACTGTGGCACACTTGGCACTCTAAAGGATATTGCTATCTAGGTGGTAGTTCAGTAGCCAGCTCCCATCCTTTTGCTAGGCTTTTTGTTAAGAAATCTAGAAGATTATATATATGACTTTAAATTTCCTTGACACCTAAAGCAGAAATGTTAAGAGCCAAACAAGGCCTTTGTAAAGAGCATAGAAATGGCAGCCACACAGTAAACATGAAACTTGGTTAGTGATCGAAAGGACTCAAAAACCGCATAGTTGACAGTACTCAGCTGGAGGAAAATAAATCGTCTAGACCTCATCAACTTGTTTTCCATGGGTGTTCTGAGAGGTGTATTCTGTAGGAAAAGGGGTGGCTGTGATGGCAAAAATTGTAACTGTTAATTTACTAAAAGGCAAAATAAATGAACACTTTGAGAAAAACATTTTGTAATTTTTCACCTGTAGTGTCCAACACCAGGGAGCAATGTCTGGTTTTTTGCATATTTATAATAGCATGGAAGCAATGAGGAAAGATGCATTGGTAGAAGAAGAGTGATTAAAATCAAAGTCCTGAAAAAAGTTTTCATTGATCAGAAAATATCTGAAACTTAAATGAGCAATTTTTCATTTCCTCTGCAAGTTCTGTTCTAACCACTGGATCATGCACAGAAATTGCAGTGAAATGAACAGGAATTTCTTATAAATATCCATGCCAAGAAATGGCAAGATGGAAGTAGATATTTCTCATTATTTGCAAAAATGTTTCTGCATAATTATTTCTGCCACCATTTCATTGCTTTAGTGTCTCCTTGAAGGATTGCCTTTCAAAGTGTGTTTTATTACAGTCTTTAAAGATAATGCAAGGTTGTATTGGAATTTAAAGAAATTTAAACTGCAGACTCCTGTTTCTCTTTTTACCTGACCAGGGTGTGCATGCAGTGCCTTTGAAAGTGTTTCAATGTTAATGTAATGTTTTCTGTAATAGTTTTCATTTCAGCAGAATGCATATTCCAAAAGGTCACCAAAAGGTTGGGATGTACCAGTTAGCAAATATTGTAATGATCTGCACAGCCTCAATCTGAAACTCTATTTAAAACTTCATGTGAATTTTTGAATACAAGCTGTGCTTCTAAAATTTCCCTTAGCAGGTCACTTTTTGCTTTCTCCCTTCTCATCGTATCCCCAGCAGTAATGGGTCTTGGTTTTCCAGGATCCCATTGCATTTCACAGGGCTATCTGGAAGATATGGATACAGGCTAGCAGACAGAATATTTGAATTAACTTTCCATATGGAGTTGTTGGACCTCTGAGTCTCCTTTCATTTGCTTTCTTTCAAGAATGGCCAGCAGAAAAGCAGACAGTTGTGTCACTTCCCTACAGCCTGGTGATTACAGCAATCTCTGAAAAGTGGAATAGCCAGCTGCATCTTGTACAGCCACCACCTTGGATTAAACTTTCATCTTGCCTTTTAGGAGACTTCCCTGCTGTTTAGAAGGTGGTTCTGAATTCATTGGTTCAAGAAGTAGGTGTGACTCTAGCACTTCAGTGGAGCACAAGACAGTTTCTAGATTCTGGTCCTTAATTCCTAGGCCTTTTTTTTCCCCATTTTGTGTTATTAAGGAGCTGTTAAATAGAAACATTAAAAAACCTCACCAAACCCAACAACTCCGCACCCCATCCCACAAAAGAAAGAAAGAGAAAAGACCTTGAAACAGCTTCCCATGTGCTTGTCCTATGGAATCTCCTTCTTCCTTCTTAAACCCATGAAATCCTCAATCCTTTTTTGCTTTACTGTAGATTCAGTTACCATTTCAGCTCTACTTTTCGTTCACCTGAATGACCACAAGAATGGGATAACAATGTGTTGTGATGTGGTAAATAATTACCTGTTAGTTTCAGGGAGGAAGCAATGTCAGAATTACAGCTTAGGAGAGGGTGTCCACAGCAGAATACCCTTCCACTTGGGTGTCATCTTTTCATGGAGATTAATGCAAATTTCAACCTATGGCCTTCAGTTTATGTAATGTTTCATAGGACATGGTTTCTGAGCTGCCAAGTTTTGATTCACATTTTCCTGTCCTCACCTGAGTAGATATTGGATCTGGTGCATGGGATCAAGTTTTTCCAGTTTTCACGCACAATGTACTCTGAGGGAGAAATGAAAAAAGAGAGGGGGAAGGGAAAAGAAGAGAGGAAGGAAGGAAAAGTAAGGGAGGAAGGGAGGTGGGAGGGAGGGAGGGATGAAGGAAGGAGAGAACGGAGGGAGGGAGGGAGGGAGGGAGGAAGAAAGGAAAAGGAAAAAGAAGGAAAAGGAAGGAAGGGAGGAAGAAAGGAAAGGATTCCTCTGTTGTCAGTGTAGATCAGAGGAACTACATAGCTCTGTTTCATCCTATCAGTTTCTCTCAAAGGTAGATTTAGCTGGAGATTTTGTTTGATCTCTACATGTTTCTGATTTCTTGAACATGTTCTTTCTCTGCAGAGCACTGCTCACTGTGCAGGAAATTTTAAGTTGTAATTTCCTTTCAAGCTACCACCAATTTTTCTCAGCAGAAAAGAACACTTTGTGTTAATTTTAACTGGTGTTGGATGCAGCAACATTTTTTCTACCTGGAGCAAAAAGGCCACAGTAACTCTCAGAACTCCTGACTATGTACATTTTCTATGAATTAAACAAAAATTAAATAAATAAAGCACTGCCAATTCTGAAAACTGATGCCTGTCCTCTTTCAGGAGCAGTTGAAAGTTAATTTAAAAGGAAAAAAAAGTTAGCTAGAGTTCACTGCTCTTCCCATTTTTAGCTTAACTCTGCAGTAATTGGAGACTAAGAACTTTCTATATGCTCTTGGGAAAATGTCAATGTCTTCTATTTTGTTATGACATTTGAAAGCTCTGACAAATGAATACATATGTGTAACCCACTCACTAGTAGTCATTATGCCTGTCCTCCCCATTTTGCCCACTCTGTTGTGCATCTGAAATTGTTTCAGTTCTCAGGTATTGATATCGTCTGTTTAGTTCAAACAATAACGGTTCATGCATTATTTCTAATCACTGTCAACAAGGATCAGTTGTGACAGTGCCTGATGCTGCTTTCAATTATAGTGCTGCAAATTTGGAGGCCGTGTAATTCAACTTCAGGGCTGGTGAAGTGTGGTGAGCAGGAACTCCCACGAGGTGGGGTTTGGTGCCAAATTTTGCCAATTGTTCATATTACTGCTTGCCTGCAGAAGCACAGTGGCATTGGATAATCCAACTGATGCACCTGTAGCTAAAGTAATGCAGTCTTCATGGTGGCACTTACCTGCCAGGTGGATGGCTCTTGACATGTTGTGATACCTTGAACATTCTGATATGTTTTGGGGCAAAGTTGTGTGACGAAGGTCAAAATCAGATTGCTTAGAATGATTGAAAGTAAGTCCGAGCCATCCACAAATGTGAATTCGGGTAGATCTCGGGCTATCCACAGTGGCAGTAGGGATGTTGGCTACAAGTGGTTATGATTATCCTGGACTTTAGGATGTAGCTGAGATGTGAACAGGGCTTTCATACCACTCTTTGGAGAAGCAAGCTCTTGACATGTGCTGGTAGAGCTACCTGCAGACAGCTGATCCACCCAGTACTTATACTGGCCAGTCATTACTTTTAATTAATAGCAGGATTGATTTGGAGAGATGTGCTTCCAGACTGGGGACAGAGGCAGATGATTTCCTATTCTGTCTTTCCTCTGCTGCTTTGAAAAATTCCACTCCTCCATCCCTGGGTTATTTGCAGCTTTAGATATGGTCCCGATATATGTTATCTGTAGCACAGAAGCATGTTTCTGGTGGTTTGTGCAGGGGGTTAAACATGCACTAGGACAGCTCCAGGCTGGGATGCAGCTGAAGCATACAACTGAGGGATCTGTTTGCAAAGAGCTGGTTTAGCAGTATATGCAGCCATTGTCAGATACAGTCCAGCCTACTACTTTAGTCTGCTTGTAGCAGCAGCTGAAGTTACATACCCTTAAAGGCAGTGGGAACAAGAATGTGTAGGCTTAGGACAGGACTTAACCAAGTCCAAATCGTACAGTCATTAGGGACTGAAGTAATTCTATCTTGTATTATAGGTAATCACTTCTTTACAGAACAGGAAATACTTCAGTTTATGGAAGGCTCAGGCTAAGGACCAAACCATGGTCTGGAACAAACATGAGTGTGCTAGATCAGCGTTTAATCTGCAGGAGGTAGAGGGTGGAACATTAGCACACTTACGTGGGTCTTTATGTTTACTGAGCTACTGCAAATCCAGAACCCAGTTCCCATGTAGAATAGAAATGAGAATGAGAGATATTAGTAAGAATTCAAAGTATCTGTTGTTCCTCCTTATTTTCGCTATCTTAGTATAGGCAATGTAATTTAATGAAGTATGGGTGCTTGGCTAAAAGGCTCTGTCTAACTTTTAATTTCCTTCTCTGTGACACATTGCTATTTGCAAAGAGGTTATGCAGAAGTTAAACCATAGTAAGATTAAAATCAGGGCAATGAGAGTTGTGCGCTGACATCTGAGAGCAAAATTTGACCTTCTGAATTTTGAAGAAGCTGCAAAGAGCCTGGATGTTGCAGTACATATGTCAGAGAGATAGTGTAAAGAAAGGCCTGTCAGATTTTGGCTGGGAGCCTTCAGACATGATTTGCAGCATCCTTGCAAAGAGCAAGCCTAGGTAGCTGTGTGATGAGCATGGAATAGACAGAGATTTCAGATATCCACATACAAATTAATTTTTTCTCTTCAGTTCAGGAACTACCAACGTATCACATCCACAATGCCCCAAAGCATCCTCCCAGCCAGTTGGCTCTTAGCAAGAATAGAACCAATTTCTTAATCCTTACTACCACCTCCTGCCAACGCACTATGGAAATAGAAGATATATCTGCTTCAAAAAGCATTTGTCTGCTTTCCTAGCCAGGCGTATGCTTCAGAGGTGACAGCTGGTGCAGGAAAGAAGCACTTATTTATACATACATATATATAGAAATATATCTCTATATATGAATATATACATGGAGATATATATAAATACATATATGCATACAGCAAATGCTTTATGTGCGCACATTTTTTATATGAAAAGGAAGAAACCAAGGAAACTGATGAGATGCCAGTTTTCCAGTTCAGTTTTATGTCTTAGTGCTTTAGAAGAGTAGGGACAACGTCTGTATCCCTAGTGAGCAGCAGACAGTAGACCTTATCTTGTGACAATTTCTATGCTTGGCAAAGTATGCTTTTATTCTTAATTTGACATCAAATAAATTCTTAAATATGCAAAAGATCAACTGTCTCAGTTCTCTCCTTCATAAAAAAATAGTCCTGCACTCAACATTTGCTGAGAGTGACTCAGTAAATTCTCAGTAATGACATCTGTAGTGAAGGGAAGTATCAAGAGAAGCCTAAGGAAGGCAGCTGAGTTTTAAGTTGCCTAAGAACTGCATCACGTCAAAGAGAAAAGTAACTCATAATCCTTCTGAAAGAAAAAAAATTCACCATGTTGTCATAATTGTAGCAGAGTGAACAGATGCTACATGCCATAGCCTGAGTTCTATGCAAATGAAAACTGGAATAAAGAGCATTGTAAGAATATAGATTTTTTTGGCAGAAAATTTCCTTTTTCTTGCTAAATCTTTCTCAAATACATATTATACAACTCCCTTGCCTTGGCACTGGATAGATGCAAAAATTCTCAAGCTAAATATTTGGTTCATCTGTAAGAGAATAAGCATACATTGGATGCCAAGTGCAGGTTTGAAATGCATTTATTCATTCCCAATTTAGCACCTACTCCTAGCATAAAATTCAATGAATTATAAAGAAGAAAACTGCCCTCCCACCCCCAATTTTAATAGCACATACTTACCACCATTCTTATGTTAATGAAATGTTTGTACAGCTGCTACAGTGGGCACAGGAAGATTAAAATCTGCCATCACTCTGCTTAAAGAACCTAAGGGAGATCAACACATCTGGTCTAGGGGGAAAATAAGTCCGTCAAAACAATTATTTCACATCATTTGCAGCAGCTTAGAACAAGGGTGGGAAGGAGAGATGGAAATTTATTAACCTTTGTGGTAGCCGTATGTCTGTTACTTTATCCTACCTGCCAATTCCTCACTTCATTTAATGATCAGTAGCCTTGACACTCACATGTCATCTTTAGTATCCTGATAACTTTTTTTCTTAATTGCTGTCTTTTGCTGGATTAGTTATAGCTCAGGTACTGGAAAGCAAAACTGGTTCACATCAGAGACAGCAAGTACCGATGAATATTTCCCAGGCCAAATTTAAGTGGTGGGTAGTGATGCTACAGAAACTGGGTCTGTTTACATGGATTGATTGGTGTTTCCTAGAGAAGATCTTATATATCAAAAGGACATCTTTTAGAACAAAAATGGATGGATGGGATGGACAGATAGACAGACAGACAGACAGACAGGTTTTAATGGTGAACCTAAGCAACTGTAGCTTTTGTTTCATCGTGATTAGTGAATCCAGTGGGCTTGTTTTAGCTCATAGCTCCACAGCTCTTCCACACAGCAGTAACATTTCCCTTAGAGTTTTCATCAGTTAATGCAAGAAGTATTATGAAAAGCAGTAATACTTTGTAGTTCTGTTACTTGGGGAGAGCAATGATGTATGCGTGAGAGATGGTGGTTCGTTAGGTATGAGAAGATATTGCAGACGGAGAAGGAAAGGTGTTTTTCAAAGCAGTTAGAACTATTTTAATCCACTTTGTTACAGTGACATTGCCTCTAATCCTTTCCTGATATATTATTGATAAGCTTTTCACAATGTACATCATAGTAGGATTCATCAGACTTGACACTTTATCCTCACAGTGCATTTGGGAAGCTCAGAAGTCTTCTATTTCCCATTTTACATTTACATTTATTTCTCATCTTCCTGACACTGAGAGAAAAGAGAGTGTAAGGCAAATTGTTTGAACTTGAGTTTCTGCAGTTAAGCAAGAAATGCTCATCTTGTTAAAAATCAGGCCAAAGATTTTGGTCTCTAAATATAGATTTAAAAATCTAATACATCATATGGGAGAGATTGACCTCTGTGATTGACCAGTACTGTGCAAAGGCCCTACAGTAAATCTCAGAGACAGATTTTTGATCTCCTAAAGCTTCATTGCTAAAAAGTTGCTTTTCCAAGGTTTTTCATGCAAGTCAAACTTTAGACATATCTTAACAATGACACATAAGTTGGCTAAAGCCGTGTGAAAAACTGAATTTCTTTTCAGAGGCTGAACCAAACATAAGAAAAAAACCCTTTTGGTCAGTTGGAATGAAAAATATTAACTGCTTGTTTGGGAATTTTCTTCTGAAACAACAAATAATAATTAAAAAAAAAGTTCTGGCCAGACATGAGGTGCTTCAACTTGGCAAAAACCCCTTAATTTCCTTTTAGTGTTTGTTTCTCTTTTTGAAAAATATTGAGTCTGCTTGTTTTTCCAATGATTTGTTTTCAGTTTAAAAAAAGGTATAAAAGTTTAAATTCAAAATTTTTTACTTCTGCCTTATTGTAAAGTAAGTACTACTTCTGATTAGTTCAGTGTTCTGAGAGTTTTTGTATACACCTTTATTTTAAATTTATGAGAGCTTTGATTATGAAGCACAATACTGTAACTTGGACTGTAACCTTGGTGTAAGCCCTCCAGGTTGAACCTCCTGTTACAAGTGAATTCTTCCTTCTCTCTGCTGGTTTTTTTCTTGCTTTGGTTTGGTTTGGTTTTTTGGAAGTATGATTTTCCTACGGACTATCATAATACAGTATCAGCAAGGAAAGCCATACTGCTGCAGATTAATTCATAGCCTTGGACAAAAGACTCTGCAGTTGTATTGACAGCAATCAATACCTTTGTGGTAGATCTAATATGAGCTTTTAACGGGTGTTATTGTTGTTAGAAATAGTGTTCACATTGAGTATCTGAAAGTATTCTCATTGTTTTCATGCTCCAGTACATGGTTATTGATGATCTTTTGCATTAGAAAGATCAGTTAAGATGCATGCATTTTATTTTCTATTTGAGAGAGGCTGAGAAAGATGATGTGATTAGGTGTAGGGCTTTTTAAGCAATGGTGTTAGATCTGGAATATACAACTTCCCTAATTTTTGCCTGACTCTTGATTCACGGTGAGTAGGACTGGATGGCAGAAAGTTTGGACATCATCATCAAGTTCTTGACATATCATCTAAAATATGCTATCTTTAGAATCAGCTTGCTACATAGCTATCAAATTTGTTTTTTTCCTGGGACATGGGGATTAGCATTAGGTTATGGTACTTGAGGGCTTATGTGTGCTGAGTTGCTCAGCAGTCCTGCCATGCCAGAAGCAGAATATGCAGACTGTTTGGGGACTCTGATTTCCAAATTATGATTATGAAGTATCTCAGTAAAGATAATAAGAATTGTAATTCAGGACAAGAGGAGTCACATCTGCATTAACAGCAGATCTACATTATTGCATCTAAACTTGAAAAGTAGACTGTGAATGTTTAACCTGAGGAAAATTAGCATAATTATGTTTAGGTGTCAAACGGACAATCCATTTGTTATATCCAGTTATTATATACTTTCCATCCAATATTTTCCTCAAGGAATACAGCTATGAAACCACACATAGAATAAACTGTATGTAGGGGATTTACAAAAGAAATCCTTAATTACACTTACACCTCAGAGTAGCTGAAGTTTTTCTAGAGAAGAGAAAAAGCTATGTCACTTCTGAGATATGTGCTGCATAAATATGTAACTGGCATTTCATTTACTGTCATTCCAGCACCTTGAAAACATTGAGGAAGAATTTATATCCAAATGAAGCTTCACTGATTTTGTGCCTTGGTATTCAATTTATGTTGTTTGTGGGACATACTCTACTTCAGAATAATTTTCAATAACGATTTTTTCCACTGAGTTAGTTTCTAATATTATAAAATGAAACAAATGTTCCTGACATGTTATTATACACTAGACTTTATTTGATAATGTTTTTTATAAAAGAAGACAGCTGTCATTTTTGCATTTGTCATATTAATGGATTCGTTTTAATCTTAAATATTGTGTTTAATCATGCCATAGGAAAAAACAGGCTTATATTAGTGACTGCAAGCAGTATGATAGCAAAGGTAATGAAGCATTGCCTTCTGACACTATGAAGTAAGTAAACTTAAGTCAATAGAATGATCTTCTTAACTGATCAAATTGTCCTGGAGTGTGTTTGTCACTTAATGATACTCAAATTGATAGAATTAATAATTTTCAAACGTGGAAGAATTTTCACCTCTTTCCCAAACCAGTGTGATTTGATTTTAAGCATCTCCTTGCTTCTAAAATGAGTGCTTACCTGTGGACATCTGGGTTCCTTAGTTCTGTCCTTAAAGGACAGACTGATGAGAGCTTACCAGCAATGTGATGATCCTAGTTTAGGAATAAATACAAGGAATTTATTTAGGAGTACATAAATCAACATGTCATCATCTGTTTGTCCTAAAACTGTTCTTCAGTAAGGCCCTATATTACTTCTGTGGGGATATGTGTAAGGTCTGTGGGATCCCATCATAAATACTGTACATAACTGTGCTGTTGACTCTTGTGCCTTTAAGAAACAGTTTGTTAAGTTTGAGTATGCACCTATGCTTCCAGTTACAACCACACAAGGTGTCACTCCTGTTAGCAGCATCACTGTATATTTACTCTGGAGTTCTCATTAAAATACACTAAGTGGATCCAAGTCTGTCTTGATTTATGTTCAGCAATTTCCTTGGAGCTTAACTGTAGATTTGTTTCAAAACAGAGTTTGAAACATTCATCTTTGCCAACATGACTGTTTTGAAGGAAAAGGCTACACTGCTTTAAAACATTTCATATCAAGGCCAAGAAACTTATTGAAGATCACGTGATCTTCTGTTATTAACCATTGATTTGGTCATTGAAATAAAGAAAAAAATAATCCTATCATTTGCAAAAATGCAGAGTCTAAGCCCCACCGCTTCCTTCAAATGATAGGTGTTGATTTTCTGCTGGTTTGCATAGACCAGATAGTAATCTTTAGAATAAAGGGAAGATCTTACTTGCTTTTGAAAGTTACTTGCTCCATTTACTGAGAAATTAGTGGCGTGTCGAGGATTTATGAGAACAGGATAGAAAACAGGAGTGTTTGTGTTTGGTGCAACTTGCAGTTAGAGCCAGTGTTTCCTGCGTCTTCTGTCTTTCTGTGGGGTTCAGCTTGTCATCTCTTTCACCGCAAACTGCTCTGAGCAGGACTGATTCTGGGGCTGTTGTATGAGACAAGATGGCAGTCATCACAAGTAGGGGAAAAATCAGAAAAATCATATGCTAGGCTAGGAAACCCAAAAGTGACAAAACGTCACATTCTACTGATAGAATGTCAGATACAGCATCAACATTAATCCCATGTAATCCTACCTTTACAAATCTTTTTTATCTAACCAGATGGTTTAGTTGTAGAAAACCTGAACAGAGATGCATATTTAAAAAAAAATGCATATTTGGAAATCAGCTTTTGGCTGCTTCAATTCCTGTTGAATTTTGTCAGTTTGTTCTGCAAAGACTGATCCCAGATTCTGTAAAAACCAATTAGGAAGTTCACAAACAGGCTGTATGTAAAGGGTGTTTTAAAATTTCATTTTAATATAGAAGATGTGTTGAATGACCTTTTTAATCTGTCTTTTCCATTTCCTAGATTTAAATGTGAATGACACGATCAACTGATCCTGAAAACATTTTTTTTCCCCAAAACCCACATAGAAGCATGCATTGGTTAGTCAGGCACCTACCTATCTCCAGATGATAGGTAGTCTGTTGCTTACTTTAACACAACACATTGTGCATCTTAATAATTGTGTCTATCTCTGTCACAAACTTAGGCCAGTACAGACACTATAATCTAGTTTATTAAATAAGCTGATTAGTGTTTTTTTAATTGGATAACTAAGGTAATAGCACAGAAAGCTGAAGAGTCTTAGCAGTGGAGTGTGACAGGAACAACAGATAAGAAAATCACTAGTATGGGGAATTGGGTCTCATTTAAAAATGAAATTACACAAATCCATTCAATTACCTTGAATTAATTCCTAAGTGTGCACATGCAAATTTGTGAAGCTTCATCAATATCCATCACTGTCATATTGACTTGAACTAATTCTCTGCAACAGTAGAGATCCATACACTATTTTGTAAACTAAATAAGATTTTCAAGAGCTCTGTTCTCAAGTAATTCAACATGGAAAAACAGGGAAAGACCAAGAAACAGCACCCAAAGTCAAGCCAGTGACTATGGTGTGATACACCAAGCTCAGGCATTCTCAGTCTCACTGCAGCAGCACTGAGCTCACCAGAGACTGCAAAAACCTGGCCAAAAGCAGGTGAAATTAGACTTTTTTTCCTTTTTTTTTTTTCTGCAGGACTGAGAGCTCTCAGTATCTAAACTGATTAGTTTAAAAGAACCCTGAATTTCTGTACAAAGCCCTCTGTGTTTTGACTGCACAGTAGATACTCTCAGAATGACTTCACACATCTCTCTTATCAAATCATCTTATGCTAGAGGAATACAATGTGCTTTGTGACTTGAAAAGAGTATTGTGTGTTAAAAGGCAATTTTTCCTTTTGAAAAATGCTACCACAAAGCACCACTTCCAATCTTATTCTTAGAGTGACCTGATGTTACTTGTTGTCAAATTCTGATGCCTTAGAGGTACACAGCATAATCATTTTTCCTCGAAAGGGCAGAAGACTCATAGAATTTTTGGTTGCTTCTGTTCAAGGCCATTACTCTTTTTGTTCAGATTAGCACTTTATCATTGCAGGCTCTGGTTAGCAAACTCATAAGCCACTTTGCTGTAATTGGAAAAGTCTATATAACATAATTTTCATAAAAAATTACAAAAGGACCTTTAAAGTAAATTTGAATATTGGTAGTATTAGTGAAACAAAATTTTACATGCTCACAGTGTAGTGGCTCTATGTGACTAAATATTTATTACAAAACATTAGCTGCAGTTTTGAGAAAAAAAATCATGGGTAGAAAAAAATTCACAAACTTCACAAAAAAATTCACAAGAAAATGTCACAAATTGATTTAGACTTGGAATGACAAGCTGGTTTGAGACCATGCTGTTTGCTGCTTTCCTTGTTGTTACAAAATCCCATGTAGTATGCTGCATACCAAATGTGGAAGTTGCTTTTTTTGTAGGACACATTTAACCAAAGCTTTTAAGATCTTTTTGATTTTTTGGTAGTTTTTAAGCCCTAAACTGTAGTCCCTTCTATAAGTATATATACACACACACACGCACGCACGCACGTGCCCACTTTACATGTAGCCATTCAGGAAAAGCTAGAGGGTAAATAATACATTAATTTGATTGAGTTACCAACCAGTTTTGTTTAAAGAGGAAACAAAATATTAAGGTTTATAGTATGCAGAAATGAACACACTATCTACTCGGTGACTATAGGAACTACTTTTTGTTAGAATCATTTCTACAATGAACTGGAGCATTACTGCTTAGTACTGATAGAGGACTTAAAGGTTGCTTTTTATAGTCAGTAGGCCATTGACAAAACAGACCTAACCTGCCCCTCTTGTAAAGCCACTTTCAGGAGAATATCCTATGGTCATAGTACTCACAGAAACTTAAGAGGAATGATGTAGTCAAGTACTATTTCTGTTAAGAGAACACCTATTTTCTACACAAGGTAATTAGTGAGATGTAAGAGTCAAGTGAGGACAAAAGAGGGTCTTGTTTTCACATATGTGAGGTCAATGCAAAGAGTTTGTGGGAGCTTAGGTTTTATATTTATTTGTAATGCATGGGAAGACTGTAAATTGCCTTTGGTACCCTGGGATGCTCTCTCATTAGGTACAATGAGTTAAGCAATGTTCTATTTGGCATCAAAAGCTGGCTCCCAGCCTTTGTTTCCTAGATTTTTGAATGAGCACAAGACAGGAGGATCTCATTGTAAACATCTGTCCAAACACTTCACTAGCTCCTTAAAATCTCCTTTGTCTCTTGACAAATTAGGCTGCTGCTGAGTTGTGTTGTGCTATGTGGTCCTGGCTGATAATGTATGTCTCTCTCTCTCCTTGTGCTTTACCATCTCTTCCCCAGCCTTGCCTTTGCTTACGTGTTAGGGTCTTGGAGAAGAACCTGAGTGTTTTGTTCCCTGTCTGCACCATGCCTGTTACTGTAGCAGCCTAGCTCATGACCATGCTTGCTAGGTGCCATTATGGTAAAACAATGCTTAATGCAAAAACTTGATTTCTTCATCTATGATACTGTTAAAGGGCTTCAAAACAATGGTTAAGGATTACTGACAGCTGAATACCAAATATCAGTATCATAAATTAAGTTAGTGTTAGAGATGTAATTAAATCCATAGAACTGAAAATGTGGAGATGATTTTTTTTCTCCTTTATCTCTGCCTACCTCCTCATTTCTGATACCAACTACAGCAAGGGACAGAACATAGAATACGTATGTTATTTAAGTATGCATAAATTAAATTAAATGCAAAATAAAAATAGTCCACATAGTAAACAGACACTAACCTGCTGAATTGGGTGAATTTATGAGAACAGTTATTTCAGTTTTCCAGATAGATTGTGACTGAAAGTCCCTCTTAAAATTCTTATTTCATCTACAATCCAGCTCTGTGAGGGACTCCCCATCGTTGGGAGTTACTGCAGTGCTTGTGATAGGTGCATTCCAGCTCTCAGTCTCCTGGGCTGTATATGTAGTGGTACAAAAGAGTGCTTTTCCAGGAAAGACTACCTGGCATGTACCCTACAACAGTCTCTTCCTTTGACAGCACTGAAATGTTTGTCTGAACTGTTACACTGCATGTTCACTGCAGAATTGTGAAGTGATCCGATCTGCAGCTGATGTAACCCAACTTATCATCACTGCCACCAGCCTGCTGCACACTGTGGGAAAACCTGGTCTATTACCTTTCACCTAACTTTTCAATTATTTTCTTTCAAGTTATTTCTTAAGAGTTGCCTGACACCTTATTTATTTTTTGAAGTTGAGATGGCTAACTTCCAAGCTTACAGGCTAGGACTTTTAGATTGAGATCAGAAAGAATAACATTGTTCCCTGTGACACCAGTGATGCATCCAAGTTAAAATAGTAAATTTATTCAACAAGTACTTCTTTTAGAGGGAAAGAATTCAGCATGCTTTATTCTGGTTTTCACTATGGAAAAATTGTTTCTGTAAATGTTATAAGAATGTGAAATAAGGGGTCTTGTAACGAATGTTGCTTTCTAATCTTGTGTTGTTATGAAGAATGCTATGATAGTGGCATTGAATGATCCATCTGTATCAATTATGGCAGTGCTGTACCTCAGTGTTGTGGCTATCTTTGAGAATGCTGTGGAGCTGTTACCACCTAGTGCCGGAAACTTTTTAAGAGAGATGTTTTAATTCAGAGTATATTGGCATAATAGAGTGGGCTGGCCAGCTTGAAACTGCTCTGTTCTTTTCAAGGGAATGCACTGCACTAAGCTGTTTTGTTTTGAGGTGAATATGTTCATACTTAGAATATATTCACTGCTTAGAAGTTGAATCTATAAAGTCAGTGGGAAATCCGGTAGATTTAATGGCTTTTCTTCCTTAAAAGAACCCCAAAGGAGTATGTCCTTACTGTATAGTATTGGAAATCCAGCCCTGTCACTGTAAAACATAGAATAGCTCTAAATGTTTCCAGCCTGAAAAATCTTTTAAAATGTCAATAAATGATCTAAATTTACAAGGGTGAATATTTATCTGAAATTGAAGGGGAGAAAAGCACCTAACACATATTTAAGCAAAGAAAAACCGCTACTCTAGTCTATAGGAAAATAATTTACTGAAATCTTTCAGAATGTACTGGAAAGGATAATGTCATATTATTAGGAAAACTTGCTATTAGGATTCAGGTAGGCTGTTAAATTGGCTTATTAAATTCAATCTGCAGGCTGAATGGCACTGAAGGTTTGGAGGAAAAAAATGTGTCAACTAGTTATGTCCACTGTTGCTGTGACAACAGGATTGGAGAATAGTCTGATTAAAACAAAACATCCTCTCCCAAAAATAACCAACAAAACCAACAGAAGAACATTCTGCTGGTCCTACTAAACCCAAATAACCAGACAATAAAAATATGATGGCATTCCACCTTAATAAAAATGAACCAGGTAAGTATTGGTATTGTGCCTGCTGCTGTTGTCTAGAAAAGTATTAAAACCAGAACTGGATAACTAAAATTAAAGGCAGTGTTGGTGAGGATTTGCTATTTTAATAAACTGTTAATTGTAATACTCAGTGTGTGTTTTATTAAATTTTATTGAGGAATGTGTTTGACCTACTGTTCCGTGATGCATGGCCGTCTTGCAAAGCAAACATCAGATGCCCGCAGACAAGCCCTGTGCTTTTTAACCATGGCTTGTGCAGAGCTCTGTTATAGGATGAACACTTCTGAAAAATCTGTTGGCTATTTGGGTGTCTAAATGGAAATGCACCTCTGTGTCTCACCCATAGCTGCTACATGAATTATTATTACCTGTGGTTTTCATATAAGATTTTATCTCAGACTTGTAGATCAAACTAGCTAATCTACATGTTGTTTTGGTGCAGTCACCTCCCTATTTTTAGCTTTGTACATGTAGCTGGATATTCCCAGTATGTAGTAACTGTTATATCCAACAGCAGGATCACAAGCTACAGCGTGGTAACAATGGCTGGCAAGGGTCTCCTTAAGCCAAATTACAGCAGGAATCTACAAGTCGTGAGGCTGAAGGGCAAAGATGGACAATTATTCTAATTTGAATTGAATGAATTTGCTGATTGGGGAAGTTCTGGTTGTTGGAAGCAGAGACAAAAGGGAGAGATAGAAAAGGCTAAATTTTATACCTGCCACTTAAAATATGTCTACTGAGTTGTAATTCAACTAAGCAGCAGCAAGTAACTTTAATTAATCTCTAATCAGGCCCATGAGTTTTAGCTGAGAGAGGGTTTGATTTCTTAAAAATAATTAAAAAAAATCCCTCCACCACCAAAAACTGTTTTTCCAGACTCTCCTAGCCTTAATTGCAGTCCCAAACACCTCAGGCAATTTTCTGGGCCAATTAAATGAGGGAAGTGGCTAGATTAACACATTGTAGTGCCTTACATTTAGTGTGCTTGCTCGCTAGAGTTAAATCGTTTGAAAAGTGAGGAGCAGCCTGGCATCCAGACCTAGATCTTGCAGCTGGCATTGCTGTGCAATTGCTGTGGCCACTTCAGAGCTTTATGTGTAATATTTTTTCTACCAATGCCTAAGGAGACTTAAAAAGTAAGAGAAACAGCAAGAGCAAATAAAGAGAACAAAAGGTGAGGGAAAAAAATTGAGCCCTTCTTATTAATAGGGGGTTTACGTGCTGAGAACACGTTCCACTGAAGAAGAAAGAGTTCTTCCTTCTGTTCTCTAACTGTTACACTGCAGTATATTCAGCATTGTTTATGTTGCATATGTAAAGGAATGAAGTTTTGTAATGACAGTTTTTAATGTACATCTACCCTAATGCTACTTTGGAGGACGATTCACTGTATAGGAGCAAATATCAATATTTAACACAAGGCAATATTTTCCCTGTGTTTTTGGAAGTATTTATACAGCCAAAAAGAGGGCAAAATTTGGCAATACTTTTCCCAGTGCATCCGCAAACACTGAGGGTCTCTAGATAGTTCTGTTTCTGAGACCTGCGTCTGCCAAATATGTGATTTATGTAATGCATTTGTCTATTTTCTAAAGGGTTAATTAAGAAAGGCCACTGAAATAAGCTAAACATGCTGTTTATGTGAGCTGCTCCATTTAATTTGTTTCATACAGTCTTAGAAAATATTGTTACACTGCCTGCTTCTCTGTTGACCTTAGATTACTTCTTATTTGCTGCTGCATTTATATTTCATGCAACAGAAATTGAACCAAAGAAGTTTCATGCTGTAAATATAAAGGAAGAGGACACAGTAACCTCAAACACTGATGACAGATGAGAAACCAATGTCAGAAAATTTGGATGAAAATTATCTTTGAAATTGGGGAGTGTATTCTACAGCAGTAGAGTGAAATGGAGGAAAATGCAAGGTCTATTTTAACTTCATGTCGGGGAGGGAACTTGCCAACTCTAAAGCACCTTCAGGTCTCTTAAGTACCATGATGGGCACACGCCCCTTTCTTTCCATCTAAGTGGTATACGTATAAGGTCTAAGTGCCTGTACAACCTTCTAGGCAGCTACATTTCTGCTACAGTGTAATTGTAGGAATCTTAGACTTTGACAGCTTGGCATCTACCTTATACACATGTCCTGGTGAGGATTCACAGACTAGGTGTTTCCCTGCATACTATTTCACTTAGCAAATATGACCCAGTATGTGTGTTTAGAAATAGCCCCAACAACCATCTAGGGGTACTCAATATTTTAAATCCTTTCATCTTCCTGACTTAGAAGAAAGACTTCCTCATCATCTGCCCTGTTAATAGAGTACTGTAGCACTGGGTAAGGAGATATTTAGGACTGGTGTTCTCTGAAATCATCCTGAGTTTCTGTACTTAATTTCAAGTATCTTAAAATTATTTGGGAAACAGGTAGCTAAACACACTTCATGGTCTGGGACTTAGTCTTTGATGGCTTCAGCATTGTAAAGTCAGCATCTCACAAACATCATCAGATAAAACTTCCAAAGTATGAGTAAGTCAGACCCATTCTAAAATAAAAAGAGAGGACAAGTACATGATTAAATCACTGTTTTAAGTATTGCCCAGAAATTAGTTTATTCTCACAGTGTCTCTACAAGGTTAGGAAGTGTTAGATAAGATTATTCTTATTTATAAGGCTGGAATAGAGGCACTGATGCATTAAGTGGTTTGCCCTCAGTCTTACTCATTTGCACAAGGAATTGCACTCCTGGTACCCCATTGCTAAAAACTATGTGGCCTGTCTGTGGGTAAGATGAACACACTGTATTTGTACAAGCAAATACTTTACACAATGGGAGCCATCTACACCACTGGCCGACACAAGCTAGGATATTAGATGCCATTTGCAAAAAGGACAGGGTCATTCACAATTTATCACAGAACAAGTCTTGAGAAGAAGAACTGTGAATATTTAAGAAAGAACAGGTTTTCTGTTCTCCTTGTCGTCCAGGGCACCAGCATGCTAACCTTTTCTTAGGGCAAGCAGTAAATTTAGAGTCTCCCTCCAGCAGATGTGTCTCAGGTTGCACAGCAGTCTTGTGACTTGTGACAGTGTTTGATGCACTGGGGCTCCAACCGTGGAATGTTTTTTTCCATTTCACAAAGTCAGTCTTTGATGAGGATGCTGAAGACCAAAGTGATGAAGCTTAAAGCACTATGGGTAAAAGTGTTCAGCATTTCAGAAGACACTGAAAGAGAAGGGAGTATGCTGAAGGAGGTCAGGAACAAGATGGCTAACCCTCTGGAGATAGCTATGATTTCCAGGCATAATGAGTTGTCTTAAAGACAATGAGTCAAGCCCCTAAATATCCCAGACTTCAGCCTGTGTTTAGTAATTCCTGCCTTTCTGAATTCTTACTGTTGTAGTGTTTTGCTGTCTGTGTCTACATGGACTCTCTGAGGATTTTGTCTCTTTGTTTTTCCTCTAAATTATTGACTGTTCTAAAGCTCTGAACTTTTCTTAAAAAAAACCCAACAAAACCACAAAAAACACAACTAACAAAAAAACACTTTTCTTTGTCTTTAATTTGCATTCTGTACCGTGAATGATCAGCCAGAAGTACCAAGGCAGTCATGCTAATCTGCCAATTATCAGTAAAATGACCACATTCAGAGAGGTTGCATACTAAAGCATTCAAGGAGGCTCTGGGCTGCGATGACAATGACGCTGTCCCTGGAGCTCACAGCACATCATGTTGGGTCCAGGGAATCTGCTCTGGTACCACGTCCTGTATAGATAAAATACACAATCTAATGGGGGAAAGCATAAAAAACAAATGACAAGGCCCTTTTTTTGGAAGAGGAACTCTGTCTTTGCTGCTGTGTCCTGTCCACCAATTGCTAGTTACAATGTCAAGGGTACAGAAGGTGCTGCTGCCCTAGGGCTGCCCAGCTGCAGGGACCAATTTTTTTTTTTTTCCATCTGCTGCTGTATCTATGCTATACCACAGTACTTTTATCCTACTTTTCATTTCTTCTCATGATGACGTCTCATTTTTTCTTGCAAACTTCACTGCTTTTTGGAGACAGTTTCAAGATTTTTGAATGCAAGCTTGATAACATTTTAAGTAATTTTTATGACAGAAGACTTTGTGATAATACAAATGATTCTTTATAATTTTAAAATAATACGGTTTGGTTTCCTTGTCTTAAAGCAATGGTACTACTAAAAGAAACTGAGGTAATTTAAAAGTAGAAAGAACATGACTGGTGACATTTGCAAAGATTTGAAACTGGCACTCCAATGTCAGAATATTTTAAAAAATGCATGTCTGTTGAAGCATTAACTAGCAGAGGTGTATCTGTCTTTGTAGTATTATTAATGCAAATTCCTTTTGAACTGCAAGATTTATAAAGTTTGTGTCGCTAAATCAAACAATAACACATGAGAGATGTGAAACATGGACCAAGTCAGAGTAGCGTGACCCTTTTGGATAGCCTCAGATTTTATATGCTTGATTTCTTACCTTCATTCTCATAAAGAGATCTGGATTTCCTTGTCCGTTAATAAGCATTTAAGTAAATTGCATGTTCTTATCTAAGTGAACTGTAGCAACATTAAAATGGTATTTAGAGAGAGAGAAGAGCAGCCTTTCATGGCTGCCCAGATGAAAAGGAGTGTCAAATGCATCTGGTATTATGTCCCTTTATTTTGGTCCAACTCTCATTTTCACCAATATTGAAAAGCACATATTGGCTGTAACAGGATCTGCAATGGCTCTTGGTATGACTTCTGCTGGCTGCTTTATTTCTTTGACCAGGAGAGCCACTGAGTTCCTTGAACAGGAGATGCTTTGGAATGATTAATCTGTGACTTCTGCCACAGGGCAAACAATACTGCTGAATACCTATGGGTGGCTTTATAATGTTGCCTTACAGAAAGCGAGACAACATATCATAGTCCATTTGAGGGGTGTGGAAAGCTGACTGTAGTTCTAGTTGCATGTGAGCACAGTTTTTTACAGCTTTAAAAGAATTCATGTTTGTTTGAAATTTTCTTACTTAGAATGTGGGTCTTAGCCTTTTTTACATGAACTGATAATAACACTGGTGTAGTATGTGAGCTGTTCAGGTGTTGGGCTGTGTTAGAATTGCACAATCAATAGATTTGATTGTGTTAAGCAATGTTTCAATCAGATTCCATCTCAGTAAAAACTGTACTGATCTCATAATTGTTTAGCAGAACAGAACAAATCTTTTCCATTCTGGGACACCAGTGACAATGTATGTTCCAACTTCTTAACCTGAGACGATGCAGTAAACCAAGGGAGTGCTACTAAGAGAACTCCCATGATGAAATTTGTTAATATCCAGCAAATAAATATTCTTAATATAAGGAAGGAATGAAGAAAAATCCTGACCTTACTGTGTTAGAGCCTGTATGCAATGCATTTGCATTTTGCAGTAATTCTCTCTTTCCAAGCCTTTTTTTATCTCCACATTTCTTGCTGTCATAATACAGCCATCAAAGAGTAAATAGATATGTAACTGGGCAATCTGCTGAGCAGAAAAGGAAAGTATCTCCTGGGACAGAGAAGCAGTAAAAAAACCTGGAATTTGCCACTCCCTTGGCATTTCTCTATCAATGAAATTTGAACATTAAAGCTTAATTAACTGGAGTAATTGTCATAAATTCCATATAGTAAGTGCTTCTTAGCCAGGTTTGAGTTTTGTGTGAGTTCCTGTGTAAGATGTGGATCTCTGGAGAAGAACCATTAATATTTAACTGTGTTAGGAGGTGGCAATTTCCATTTTCCTAACGTAAAGTTATTTTTATTTGTGATTTTATTGCTTGAGGATTTGCTACCCCTGACTTTGGAATTTTAGGTAAACGTAAAGCTTAAGATGAACTGAAACCAAGCTTTACTTGATTAAAAGGGGTCAAAAAAAAATCAGATGTCTTGTACTGGAAGTACCCGTTTCTAATTTTTTCTGATTTGATATAAGTATCAAATAGTGGCATAAATATTCCTGGCACCATACTGACTATTGTGTGTGGAATGAAGTCTGGAGCTGGTCGAAATTTCTATGAGCTTGTATTGGAAGAATTTCCAATCCAGAAATGGCTTACTGTAGCAAATCTAGATTTAGACAGTAGTTCACAGCTGCATACCAGATGATATATGTAGACAATAGAAATTATTTATTCTAAATGGACTTGAAGAAACAGAATCTGGAAAGAAAAAAAAAGTTTTCACTCAAACTTTTGGTAAAGTCCACACAAACCAAATTAGATTCATGTTCATGCTCTGTTCTGGCCTTGCAAAATCCTTAGCAAATTCCTCAAAATATCCATCTGTGTGAAAGGCAAAGTGCAGCAATGGAAAATTGAGCGTGATGGTAAAGTGCACAGAAGAACTGTGCTCACGAAATACTTGGTCAGAATCTGCTCTGCTCCATGACGCTGCCTCTGCAAAAGCAGTTTGTCCTTTGTATGCTTTGTCATCCTTTGCTGAATGTTAGGTGTCTGAACAATGCATCAGTGTGTGAGTCAATGCAATCAGTCTACTGAAATATGTAGCCATAACCCATCAGTTCAGCAGAGCCTTGTTTTATTCCCAATTAATAGGATACCTTACATTTCCAGTAGAATTAGACAATCACTTGGAAAGCTGATAAGAGCAGAAAAAATAGGGCTGTTTCATATGCCATTTTACTGAAGTCTTAAGCTTTAAATGTAGATAATTTAATTTGGGGTGCTACTCTGAACAGTTAGGATGTTTTTAGAAAAGTTGTAACTGTTCACTGATGATGAAGTGTTTAGAGCTTGAATATTGAGAAAAATCTCATTGGCTATGTGTATGTGAAGAACTTAACAGCTCTAAAACTCTAAAAAATGCCTTAATGTATCTGACATTTACACAGAAATGTCTCTTGTTCACTTAGAGCTTGAGTTTTTTCAGTTCTGACCTCCTGGGGATATCAGGTCATGGCTCAAAACTTGGCTGCTGGCATTTCACATCCAGGCACCTGGTTATTGGCCATTGTGATGCCTTTTGCCATGTTTCCTTGATCTGCTTGCCATCTAGCTCTATCATAAATAATTAGCTCAGCATTTTTAAGTAGCACTTGTGAGAGATGGTTTAGTTCTCTTTCAATAGTCCTAATCCAACTAATTTTCACATGTGTTTAATATACTTTTCACTGAAGTACTTATGTTATACTCTCTCCTTCTTAATGCTGTCTTCTCATCCAGAACAACCCACAAAACACCTTGAGATTTGGTGAGGTGAATGATTCTAATCTCTGGTAACAATATGAAGAGTTCCTGGTACTAAAAAATGAGTATTAGGATCTGAAAACTCTATACAGAGGTACATAAGATGTTACCGTGTCCATTTAAATCTAAAACCCCCAAAAAGCTGAAGAAGCTTGTATAGTAAGAGCCTGAGTAAGAGCCTTAGGGCCATTTAGCAGGCCAGATTTTAGAACTTGGCTTCTACATGGCTTCTGATCTACCCACTAACCTGTGCTTCCTCCCTAAAGTTCATTGCAGAACTGATACCAATGAGTAGTTTGTCAAAATCTGTTCCTCGGCTACTTATTCCATCTTCATATGAGAAAAACTTAAAATATTAAGCAGCTACCCTTGAAAACTAAACTGTGACATTAGAATGGCAAGAATATGATGGTCCCCAGGAAAGGCTGTAGAAAATAAGCAGTAAATCTGTTATGACAACTGAAAAGTCGCATAAATGTTATAATCTTCACTGACAAAAACTTACCTTGGTTTAGGCAAGATTAAAGTTCAAAGCCTGGTTGTTCTGTATTGCGCTAAATTCTGCAACTTTGCTTCTGAGGTGAATTTAATTATGGAACAGAAATTAATGGAACGTCAACATCATGTAGGTCAGCTAGATAGCTTAGATTATGTGGAAGTTCATGATTTGAGGTGTAACCTCAAAATCAGTAAGTCACCTCAGGGAATAGGATAGTGACTTAGCATAGTGCACATGCTGTGCTTTTAGCACCTGGTTCAGAGAGTAGAAAAGTTCCAAACACATTGCTGTTTGTGTCCCCAGCTGTGAGTAACACACATTTTGGGAAGAGAGTTCTGCTTTAGAGATTTCTTTTAAATAACAGTGCCCTGCAGTTTTACACCAGCTAGAGCTTTGGCCCAAACTGTTTGATCTGTCTTTCATGACGTGAGCGCAGGATTTCTGTGCCTGAGCGACTGCAGGAATGCTATGTAGGTTAGCACCCTTGGGCAGAGCTGCACTGGAAAGATTCTAATGAGTGACAAGGTAAGCCCTTTAAAAATGCAATGACAAAAAAAATGCCAGCAGATCATTTGAATAGAGCTTACAAGAGGAAAAGGTAGATATAGAATATGAAAAACTGTAAAATAAGTAGTTCCATCCAAGTGGATGTCTATTGTTCTCAGCTGGGTTACTGGGCATATCTGGGGGGGGAGTGTTTCAAAAAAGAAGCATGATATATTTGGTAAATATGAAATAATTTGTAGGATGAGTTTCCTAAGTGTTAACAAGCTGAGTTCTTTTGTTTTAAAAGAAAAAAATCCCCCAAATCCCAGAAGATATTTACAGCAAGAGTTTCAAAAATCTCAGCCTAAAAACTAACCTAAAAATTTATCAGTGCTAAATCCTCAGTATCTCCTGTTATGGGCAGTTCGAAATGCCTGGTCTCTTTAAATGCTGGAATCATATAATTTAACATCAGGCTTCTTCTCTGTGAAAGCTCATATCCTCTTTGCTTAACATCTACGTTAATTTTATTAAACTCAAAAAACCTGAGAAATTGTAATTAACAATAAACTAGCTCCCTCGCATAGATTCAGTGTTACGAGCAGAACTTGCTCAGTTTGAAAGGGATATGAAGGCTATTACTCTGTTGGCTTACAGAGACTGAGAGCACTGTAGAGATGACACATTTGATTTCTGTAGGGAAGGGCAAATCTGACTGCTCTAACTAATGACATTCCCTGTTGGCCAGAGGTAGTGTAGAGAAAATGGCAAGTCTGGTACTGCAGTAGAAAATGTTTAGGCAATGAAGTTGAGCTAAAGAAAAAAGTGTCATGAAAAGCACCCTACTCATGTAGGTTTTAACTTGTTAGACTTTGAGATGTTCCAAACAAGTAAGAAAGCTCATCTGACTGGTTGATGGTGCAAGAAGAAAGTTAAGCAAACAAATAAATTTATGGAGAGAAGTTCCTTATATAAGTTCCTTATAATACCTTATTTCACTTTCTGCTGAAACAGGTCTGAGCTATATTGACATAGTTAAGTCAAAAGGGCCTGTTGTGCTCAGCACTTCTGCGTGGCTCAGTGATATGGCTGAGTATAAACTAATTTGTTCTTGGAGCACCTGTTTTGTTTTAGGGTTGTTATCCTGATTTGAACAGAATTTTTGTGTGTGTGTGTTAATCAAGCCGTAAGAATCAGGGCTTTTATATTTAGTGCTATGTTAGCACTTGGTCAAGCCTCACAGCTGTGTTGCTTTTGACACGGTGGTGAAAGAGATGTGTCGATCCTTATAGTTGTTGTCTGCCTGGAGTTCAGGTGTTATGATCCATCCAATTATTTGAATTCAACAGATTTGGGAGTGAAAGGGTGCTCATTTTTCAGACTGATTCAAATAAGGGACTGTGAAATTTCACTGCTTGCAACACAGAAGTTATGTCATAAGAAAACAACTGAAATTGGTGTTTGGAATAATTATTCTATTATTCTGGTGCATGAGTACTGGTGTGGTCACATAGAACTTGCCCTCCGCACTGTGATACAAATCAGTGGAGAGACTGAGCATAGCTGAAAGTCACAGAAGAAAATACAAAATAAACTCCCCCCCCCCCCCCCGAAAATTGAAACTACTTTGAAATAAAGTTTATGACTGCTAGGTGTTGCTCACACATACCCCGCAGAAGGAGAGGCAAAGGTAAGGTTGACAGGTTGACCCCTGAGGTAGCATCTGCTTCTGCCTCTGCTATTGCTGCTGAGCAAAAAGCTGGTTCTCTTTGCATCCTTCCCTTCCATTTTCCTTACTTTCTTTTCAATCATCAGGGAAGGTATCAGTGGACAGTAAATGAAGAAGCAGATGAGGAAATCTTTTGTTGTTGCTGCACAACCTGTTGCTGGGTTTGGGACTGAGGGATGGAATGATTCGCTTTATGCAGTTGACTCCACAGACTGGCTCATTGAAGAGGTTTTTTTTTTATAAGTCCTTGAGGATTTTTCTGCCTGATCTGAGATTGTCTCCTCAGTTGTTCACATTCCTTGAGTTTTCCTCTCATTTCTCTATTTTTATTTGCACTGGTGTATATATTAAAAGACAAAGAGATTTGATTTTACTAATCTTCTTGTGCCTATGCGTGTAGTGTACCCAACATGGAATAAAGAGTTGATTAAAGTCTCTTTTTAGAGGATAACAGAGTGAAGGACATACAGCTTGACTTTGCTGTTAAACCTACACAAGTAGATGAGGAAAGAGCTGATTATTAGGATGTCAAGTAACTGAACTGTTATTCCTTGGAAAGCACCTGAACTATTTTTAGTTTATATTTTCTTCTGTCAGAGCTGGAATGTTATTATTTTGTTTCCTATTTTTTTATGTTGCTGGTGTATTTGCTTTCTGTTTAGTGGCTCACTGAGGAATGTCCAAGGTCTCTCCAAGTTGCTATTGACAGAAGATGAACATGAAAATGCATTTAAATTCAGCAGTATCTCCTAGTTTGTCAGGAACGCTAGTTTTTATTTTTATTTTTTACTGATGGGAGGAAGAGGGCCATACTCCATTTCTACCGTTTTCCAGGTTAATTTTGAGCAGAGCTTAATTGGTATTACTGGTTTGCTGTGACTGAGCAGCCTGTGTATTGCTCATTCTTCTTTCCTTAGATCACGTGCAGGACTGTAGAGAGGCATTGCACAGCTGCTCTCTATCAGGAATTATGAGAGCTATTCATCCTACAAACACCAAGAGCATTCAGAAGGCATTTAGGAGATGTTGGTCCTGTTCCTGACTCCGTGATGTGCTGGGTGAGCTGAGGAAAGTCACTGCCCTTGTCTTTTCTTTTTTTTGTCTGACTGACTTAGATTACCAAATGGCACACGTTTCGTTGCTTTTGTGGGCCAAGTGGCACATTTACGGCAAGTATTATACTAAACTGATATAGATAATATATGTCACTAAAAGCAGCTGATGCCAGGGCACTTGTCCTGCAGCAGTAGAGATGCTGTTCCTATGGACCCAGAACTACCTTGGAGGTGTTAGAACTGGATAGATGCAGTGCTCATAAATTATTGCATTACAGGCACACAACCAGATCTGTAAAAAGGACTGTTTCTTCTTATATGTTGGCCTCATACCAAATGAAAACCCTGCTCTGACTTGCAAACCTTAGGAAATGCTTCAGTCCTGAGAAGGAGCTCAAAACAATATAGTGAATGTCAAAGTAACTAGAATCCAGCAGAAGAGATTTAAGATAGATTTAACTGTCCCATTTTGGATAAACTGGCGATAAGAAAGAGAAAACTTAGGAAAAAATAGTGACTGTGGTCTGGGATGCGAAATTTTAAGAGGCTGCTGATCATGGCTAGTGATGCAGATAGCAGTACTGTCCCCTTCTTCTGGGTATCATCATGGTACCTCGGGGGAATATGGGACTGAGGATCAGGGAAAAAAATGTGCTATCCACATATATATCTGTTTTAGTGCATTCTTCCTATTCATCTAGAGTCATTCTAGCTCCTTTTTTTCTCTTTAGAGGTCACTACATAGGTACTATACTAAAAGCTGTGGGGATTTTTTTCTCTACAGATATGAAATGAATTCTGGTAACATAATTTTTTGCACCATTAAAACTAATAGCTTTTCATTAGCATTTCCACTGATGTCAGCATTTTAGTGTCATATAATTTTATTTAGTTTTTCACCACACAAATACACCCTGCATTTCTGTGTACCATCTGCTGCAGTAGTGTGAGCTGGAGGATTGATGGTGTGATAACACACTTAGAATTGGCTGTTGTTAGAGAAGGAATGTCAAGCTCTCAGCCATAGGCTCCCAGTGTAACACAAATACCAGGACTGGCAAAGAAGGCAAATCATAGAGTCCTCACAGCATATCCCATGTGGTTTTTTTAGAGACAAAAGAACAGTCTGAATTTCCCAATTAGGCTGTCACACGTGCTTTGTGCTGCATAACTCTTCCTGCTGACTGAATGCACAGGTTTGTGTGCCCTGACAAGCCCTGTGCAACCTGACATTCAGAAGTTGGGGTGGAATCAAACAAGCAATTTCCAGTTTCCATGCTGGGTGGGTGGATATAAATAGAAAGAAAATGCAGTTAGGAAAGTATTCTTTATAAGTGGTTCCAATGACTGTTATACAAAGGTCAACTCCATGAAATCTGGTTAAATCTGTAATAGTAACTGTAGAAATCTAAGTAGATATTTCAAACTGTTGTGGTTTAACCCCAGCTGGTAACTAAGCACCACGCAGCCGCTCACTCACTTCACCCCCACCCAGTGGGATGGGGGAGAGAATTGGAAGGAAAAAGTAAAACTCATGGGCTGAGATAAAGACAGTTTAATAGAACAGAAAAGAAGAAACTAATAATGACAATAATTACAATATAAAGTGACAATAATAATAATAAAAAAAGAATTGGAATATACAAACCAAGTGATGCACAGTGCAGTTGCTCACCACTCGCTGACCGATGCCCAGTTAGTTCCCGAGCAGTGATCCCTCCCAGGCCAACTCCCCCCAGTTTATATACTGGACATGACATACCATGGTGTGGAATACACCATTGGCCACTTTGGGTCAGCTGTCCTGGCTGTGTCCCCTCCTAAATTCTTGTGCCCCTCCAGCTTTCTTGCTGGCTGGGCATGAGAAGCTGAAAATCCCTGACTTAGTCTAAACATTACTCAGCAACAACTGAAAACATCAGTGTTATCAACATTCTTCTCATACTGAATCCAAAACATAGCACTGTACCAGCTGCTAGAAAGAAAATTAACTCCATCTCCGCTGAAACCAGGACACAAACACTGACCACTTTCTTCTGTCTGTCTACGGCTGCAAAGTCTCTGCCTAATCTAGGGATCTAATGCACTGTAAAAAGGAGGTAGTTCTTTTTACCTTGGTGTCTAATGTACCTCATGAGTAAAAAACAGGGCATCTTTTTTTTCTGTCTTTATATTTAAAGATAGCAAAGGATGCAAAATTTAATTAGGAGCAATTGTCTTTTCTTACGTGCTTGAAAAGCATTAATTCCTTTCTATAGTTAGATCATTAAAAATCTGGTGAATATTGTAGAATATATCACTGCTGAAAAGAATCTGAGCTTCATATTGCTGTAAGAATTTTTCGGTTTCAGCAAACCATTTAAAGAAGACTTTTCCCTCAAGGCCTGTTAATCACTGAAATTGCTCTAAGCCCAATTTTAATGAATCAAGGACATCTTTAATAGCTTTATTTTATTTTTTTTTTAATATTCATTATATACAAGAGGTTAAAAAAGCAGTTACAAAGTCTAAATTGTAACTCTTCAGAAAACAAAGCCAGACAACCAGATATACATTTGCAATTTAAAATCAGGACGTTTTTGGGGTAGATCAAGCTTGTTTTCTGCTTTTGAAGGAAGATAGTGAGAACAGCATTCTTCTGTTTGCATAGCTCTAATTGCAGACAGTGATATGCTAACAATGATTGCTGGAATATTCAGAAAACTGCATAGTGAGAACCCATTTGCACTTGGACATTTAACTGCATATTCAACATACTTTTAACAATGCCTTTTCTGTGGGTACAAATTCTTAACTTCGGTGTCTTCAATCAGGAAAACTGAGATGACCTTTTAGGAAGTCACTGTCCAAAGCCCCACATCACAGATAACAGAATTAAATTAAAACCCTGAGTTTAATGCCATCCCTCTATCATCTGACATCAGTTAAGCTGTTGATGTGATGACACCACATTCTTCCATTCTGACCAATACAGTCACACCATTTCCTTAGAATACAGTTTCTTTATAGCTGTCCATTTTCTTTTATTTCTTCAGTACAAGTTGTTGAAACCAGAGACTTGGTCATCTGCACTGCACTTACCACAGTAAGGTCCTGGTCTATGGTTAGTACTTCCAGGCTACATAATAAGCAAATGAAGCAAATTTCTGAAACAATATAAAGGCATTAAAGGAAGCCTTGGCTTCTCCTGAATGGAATGCTTTGTTAGGAGTCTATAACAGGAGGTTGTATGCATTCCTGCTCTGCAGTTCTTTTTTCAGAGGTAAAACACTGTGGGTTTTTTTGTGGTTTGGTGGGGTTTTTTTGGTTTTTATTTATTTATTTATTGGCAGTTTAGGTAAGAGGCATGAGGCTGTAAGTAGTTTGGGGCCAAAACTTCCCTGTCTTATGTAACTGAAGAGCATTCGGTACCCACTGCCTTGAATAATACTGCAATAAATGTGATGTATAAATGCATTAGCAGTAAAGAACCAGCTGAGACCAGGAGTATTAGGCACAGATATTTTTGCAGTGTTCCTTCTCCTTATTCACATGACAGAAGCTAGTTTTAAAGAAAAAGAGGTACCAAATTCCAAGAGAATAAATAAAGTGAAAAATGTTGGTACTATTTTATGGTAGTACTAAGCAGTATTAAACGGTAAGTCTCAGCTGGAATGAATCTCAGTAAAAGTTGTTTTTAAAAGTGCAATAAAATTCTAATATGCTCTGAAAGGTTATTAGCCAAGTAAAGAAGGCATTTATGTATAAAGCTATGCCAATTTGTCTCGTCAAGATGGGGCTTTTCATGACACCAAACATGAACTAATTCTCTTTTCACTTACCTTGTAAGTAGCTTTATTCCAATACCACTGAAGTCAATGACAGAGCTGCCATTAAACTCTTCTCAAATAATAGCGTGGAACTAATAGTAAAATGGCCATGAGATGGCAATTCCAGTTGTCAGCATTTACAAAGGAGACTTTATGAGGAAGTTGGATAAATTCAAAGCTGAAGTGCAGTAGTAGGCAGCAAATTCTCAATCATTAGACCGGATTTGCAGAAACAGAAAAATTTACTGTAACAAATGAAAAAAATGACATAAGTTTGTACTAGTGCCATTACATTTAATTGGTGGAATGTAGCAGAACTATGGAGTTATGAGCTGGTAGAGAGGTTTATGGAAACCAATTAACGTATAAACATTAGGAATGGCTGTACTGAGTGGCTGAGAACAATTGCTAGGCATTTCCTGAGGTTGTGTTCTTTCATAGAGAAGTTTTAATTGCTAAGGGTAGTGCTCTGAAAAGCAAGTAGCTTGTTTTATTGCTTTCTGTTATTTCTGTAGCTACCCACTTACCACTCTAGATTGTAAGTAGTTTATTTCTGCTGATTTGCTTGTTTGTGTTTCTTTAATTTGAAGTTATTTGGGGTTATTTTATTTCTTTCTGTATATTTCTTCCATAGGGAAGATGGACATTTACCAGTCACAAGAAATCCACCTGTCTTACTGTGGCAGGCTCTTAAAGAAGTATTATCATCCACAGAAGATGCTTGTATAGTAGTTCTGGACGAATCTGCTCCTAGCTGCTAGTAGTAAGCAGCTGAAGAGAAGGCAAAGCTAGTGATTGGATTAGTATCCAGTAACAAGCATTTCTGTCAGAGTGAAGGGTCATATCAAATGAGTCTTTCCTGTGGGATTTAAATATTTTTGTATCTGGACGTTTGCCTATCCTCATATTTCAGCTCCCTACTTGTAAATTGGGAATAATAGGAATGTTCCTCTTCACAGGCATGTAACTCAATCTCAGAAGCATATAAGGAGGACAAATATTTCAAAGACTAAGAGACTCATTTATATGACCCTCCTTATCATAATATCTAGCTAGAGTGTGTAAATATTGTCAAAATTTCTTTTCAGGCATGAAGATCCCAAAGGAGCAGCTCCCATACGGTATGTAGAAAAAGAATGCTGATTTCCTACACTGAAAAATAAGAAGGTGGGGGGAAGTACACAATAAATATATTTGACTGATATAATTCTAGGGTTCAGGGAAAGGTGCAAAATTGAAGAAAAAACCTATACACGGCCTCTTCAAATTAAAAACTTTTTTTTTCCTCCTTAAAAAAATGATACTGAACAAAGAAATAGGCAAATCTGGCAAAGTGGCTGTAGGACTATGTGTATTTATTAGATCCTATGTAGTTATATCTTCCTATGCTTTTGTTTTATATGTGCCACTTTTGAGTTCCATTCCATGATCCTCATGCTTCTGTGTGAGTGATGGAAAGAGTTCCTGATCCTGCTGCTCCAGATCTGTTGACATTTTCACTCTTTATTCAAGTTTCTCCCTATTCAGGTCTGTCTTCAGGTAAAAAGTCTGTTTTGCAGTCTCCCTATGCATGAGAATTTTCCCATGCCTGTATTCAGATTTAACTAAGTAAGTCCTTAATTGTCTCATTATATTCGGTCAGATTTTCTAATACGATCATTTGCATCACTTAGATGACATAGAGTGGTCATAATCTGGCTGCAAATTCCCTGTGGCGTAGAGAAACTGATGGCTCGACAGAATTTGACAGCTTTGAGTTTCCCCCTTCTCTCCAACATAGTTGATTTATTGGAGGGGAATGACAGAATCTGGGAGGGGGTGGATGAGATCAGCTGTGCTACATCAGTCCGAGGCTGGGAAAGAGTACGGCCCAGTCGGTTTCAGCCACCTGTAAGATGCAGTGGTTGTGTTTATTTATGTAATGTGAATGCCGTAAAATTTGACCACAGAAGTTTGGATAATAATTTATGTGTCTCAAATGGGTGAAATATTTAAGTGTCACACTCTGCAAATCCCCATGGCTGTGCTATTTAAAGCAAGATCTGTTTTTATCAATAGATCATTTGTGACATATGACAAAAAAGAAAGAGAGCCTGCGGCGAAATAGATTTTAGCTATGTCTGAATTAGATTTTATAGGTCAGCTATTCTCAGTTAATTCAATACCATCTGATTTCTAAAAAGGTACTTAATGAGGCTTAATTAGAAGGGATGTCTTTTATCGTCATTTAATGCAGTTGCATTTATATGAGCTCAAGGATTGGCAGTAGGTTTTTCTCTTTGTGATTCTTGGGTCTCAATCTAACAAAGGCCAATAAATGACCCCATCTGCTCCCAGGTTTCCTCTCTGATGCTTGTAGTGTAGTCTGCATAAAGACAAGCTTTAGAGAACACATGACCACTGCACAGAAAGAGTCTCAACCTTAAATCGCTTGGTAGTTTGATAAACAGAGAAATAAATGAAGTAGTAAATGCTGTAGTAAGTTGAAACTTGAATTTTGCTTTTCAAGGGAATAGGAATTTTATGGGAAATTCTACTATTTGAAAATTCTTCCATGTTTTCTATCTCATTCTATTCTCAATTTTTAATTTCCCTCAAAATATGTTCCATTAGTGTTATAATGTGGCATAACAGCACTCACAAAAAAAGCTGTTATCTTTCTAAAGAAGATTTAAAAGTAGTTGCTTCTTGGTATTGAGTCTGTTAGCAACCTTTTTGTAAGGATGTTTCCTGTTTGTCCTAAAAAGTTTGCCTCTTAAGTATATTGTGCAGTAGTTCCAAAATATGTTGTGAATATAAAAGAAGACAGGTATTAAAAAAATAGGTAAATTGGCAAAATCACAGCATTTTAAATTAAATTTCAAGTATTTAAGAGAGAAATTAATCCTTAAGTATTTGGGAAATAGTTTTTTAGAACAAAGGCAATACCATCAAATGCAAAACCTTTCAAAAATATCTTGGTCTTGAAAGGACTCCATCATTTTCAATGTTTTTTTAAAAGAAAAAGTGTTTGAAATTTGCAAAATGTTTTCTACTGACCAGCCAGATGGAACAAGTTTTGGGATCAGCCTCCTAAGAGACTGCCACATTATTTTCTCTGAGATACGCCCCGTTCTGAACACCAACACTCCATGGTCTCTTAAGTGAAGCATAAGTGGTGTATACATGCCACTTACATAGCCACTGTGCAAGCCTCAAATTACTCAATGCACAAATGTGTTTTTACTGAAATGATATTGGAAATACTAAGGGCAGCCAGACTTGACTGTCAAAAGAAAGTAAAGGATGTTGACATGACAATAAATGAACTGGGTTTGAATTACAGTAAATGTATCTTCATCAAGCTCCCAGATGTGCTTCTCTCACAGTTGAATGCTATCAAATTCTATACAATAACAGCCTTGTTAAATTAAAATTAAATGGTAATTTAACACATCTAAAAGGCATTATCACATTTTGTGCTGAATTGTGTTTTTTAATGACCTCAATTCATGTGTGATGTACTTATTGCAAATTTCTGCTGCGGTTGTTCTGGAGAATTTGTTATTTTTATTTATAAAATTACATCCTGTTCCCTGTCAACCTTTTACAACAAGAAAAGAAATCACAAGAGTCAGTGAAGCACAAACTGAAGGCATAAACAAGGAAGTGGTTCACACAAAATACACAGAAATCTAATGACAAAATGAGGGAGAAATAAGATTATAATGAAGATGCAATTAAGATTTACAGGAGGAATTTCAAGTTACACTTTCAGCCATAAAAATCCTGCCAATTGAAATGCTATGTGACTCCTGGTGTACTCATACATTGTTTAGGAGAAAAGGTGTCTTTCTTCTTTAATGAAATTAGGATATACTTCTGTGCTGGTTTTGGCTAGGATAGAGTTAATTTTCTTCACAGTAGCTACTATGGGGCTATGGTTTGGATTTGTGCTG